>NC_071326.1:6487500-6787500 GCF_943734725.1 Anopheles marshallii
CAGGTGGTTAAGCGCTCTGTGAACATCACGCATTAGTTGCTTTAATGATCACAATTGATAAGAACAACAAGCAGAGCTCACCGTATCTTTGAAATAAGCATTGCACCATCACACTTTAATGAAGCCATCTGGCTATCTGTGTAGCTCATGGTGACATAAGCTTCATCGCCTTAAGACACACTACTCTAACACAATGCCCGCCTTCTGTCCGTTTAGGTTGAGATACTTTACGAGAAAGTACTGCACGAAATCAAGCAGGGCAACATTATCGACCGGCAAAAGAAGCTGACCCAAAAGAGCCTCTATGCCTACATCCAGGAAGCGTTCGGTGTGGACGAAACCAGACATGCCGTGTTAGAGCAGCGCGTCGACACCATGCTCGCCCAGGACATCTATCTGCGGGTGGAGATCATGGAGGCGAAGCTCACCGGACCACCGGCCGGCCCCGAACAGCTGCTGCCGAACGCGTTCGTGATCGTGTACCTGCAGGAGAAGCCGCGCGAAACTCATCGCACCGCGACGATACCGAGCACGCTCAATCCGACGTGGAATCAACAGTTTCCGGTGTAAGTGTGCAAAGGGTGGGAAACTTTTTTTCCGGGCAGGAATTGTTTGAAGCAAATGACTAATGGCCGGTATGGCTTTTCATTACGACAGCGCCGTAAAGCAGGACACGAATGAGACGCTTATTATTGAAGTGTTCAACAACTCCAACAATCCGAACAAATTCCTGCGGGCACTGCGCATCGCGAGAAAGGTTCTGCTGTCGCTATTCAAACCGGTCGCTTCGCATGCAAAAATGATTGGCCGCGCGAGTATTCCACTGGAGGTAATGCACTTTATGCGAATTAAACAGCTACAATTTCTAAACGTTAGACATAAGCGGTCGTTAGGATTTAAACAGTAGTTCCACACACTCACACATAGATGGCGCTAGTAGAAAATGTCAAACGCGCCTAGTTTTTCATCGTTCTCTCCTATGTTTTCGTTCTCCCACAGTCGATCACGTCGACCGGTTTGATATCGTGGTACAATCTGGCGAAGAAGAAAAAACCCGACCCACAAGGTACGATAAAGGTGAAGTTTTTCTTCACCTCCAAGCTGGAAAAAGCCACCGCCAAGCACGAGTACGAGCAGATGCTGCGCTGTATACTCGAGTATGAGCTGCGCAGTTCCAGCGTGGCCCGCTACTGGTGGGCCGGCAAGCTAACCTGCGAAGGTGAAGCCATCCTGCAGCAGTACACCAAGTGTGCCAACCTGAACGCCATCGAACAGACGCTTATTGCTTGGTTCGTCTACACGCAGGTGCATCTCACGTATCCGCTCTCGATTAGTCTGCTCGAGAGCGTGCTGGACAAGCTGTGCGTTGGGTACGATGCGGCCCTCACGTCGGACGAAGAGCGGGAGCGGTTTTGGGATGGTGCGCGACGTATCTTGCCCTCCTGCCTGTCGATCATCGTGAAGATGCGCAAACGGTTAGCCGGTGATAAGGATATCGTTAAGACGGTTACCTCTGTGCTGCAGTTGGTCTCGAAGGCGGACCAGTTGGCCGCACGGAAGGGAGCCAACCTGTTCTCCGAGGCTACCGTACGGTAAGTGAAGATCTAACCTTGATGTGCAGAAGCAGTAGTAACGCTCCTTTGGTTACTTTCATTGCAGCACCTTGAAACAAATGGCGCTGGACTGTACGAAACATTCCACCATGAAGGAAGCGATAGTGTTGGCAGTTCAGCTGGGCGCAAGAACCTGGTTCGAGACTGCACTTTCGGCCGCCATTGAAGGTAGTCAGTCGAACGAAGAGAAGTTGCGTTCGCTGATTAAGTTCGTACAGCTGCTTCAATCTGATCTTCTGCGTGCCAAGACGTACTACGACGGTGCCTTCAAGAGGTGTGTGGTGAAAGACTAGTTATAGATATAGGAAGGCTAGTAACGAAAACTTTTGGGAACTCTCTCTCTCGTTTACAGCGTAATGGACATTGACTATAGTCGCGAGATCTGTATCCAACACGAGGCACGTATCGTTTCCCATCTGCGCCCGATCGTACAGACGATCTGCAACGGCTTCAAGAAGATAACGCTCCGGATGGAGCAGCTGGAGCGTCGGGCCGAGATGGAAAGTCTCGACATGAGTTCGACACTGTTCGAGCTGTACCTGATACTGAAGCTGTTTCTGCAGCAAACGGACACGGTCGTGCAGTGTGCCCACAATCCGTACATCGTCGAGTTTCACCAGTGGTTCCGTGGCGGTATCATGTACTATCTGGATGTGTTTGCGATAAAGACGATATCGCGCGTAGTTACCGTGCTGGAGGAGGATGATCTCCGTCGGCAAACGGGACCGTCGGCAAACGATCACCCAAAGTGTTCATCCTCCACCCGGGAGATACTGGAGATTATATCGCAGATCAAGATCTTCTGGGATCAGCTGGCGTGGCCGGATAAGGATGAGATGAAGAAGTTCCTGAAGCGGAGCATTGGTGTAGGTGTCTTTGAAATGGCATTTGTTAGGTGCACACCGACTATACCTCACACTTTCCAATTGCAGGATATCTGTAGCTGTTGCATTTTCTATGCCGATCGTTTACTGTCCAAGGTGAAAACTTTAGATGGATCATCCACTAACGCGACGGGAGGGTTGAACGCCGCACAGCTGGCAACACTGGAACGCTCGCTAATGGTACTCTCGAATGTGAGCATTCTTATCGAAAGTCTAGCACGATTACCCCAAGAACTGGGCTACAGCCAACCGCGTGCTGGTGGTAGTGCGGCAACCGATGGCACATCGGAACAACCGCGCAAGACATCTCTCGAACAACTGATGGCTGATGAGATGTTGCCGATCGATGGACTAGCGAGTTGGCGACAGAAGTGTGTGCGCTACATTGCCGACCACGTCACACAAACGACCCGCAGTCTCATCGTTGCCTGCGGTGAGGTGACCATGAACGGTGGAAGTCCCAACGGCACTGGGAGCACACTGGCGGGTGGATTCTTCTCCAGCAAACCACACCCGTCACCGGTGGAGAATGTGGAACGGTTACGGCATTGGATCGTTCAGTCGGCCACGCTGCTTAACGAGAGCTTAACGGAGGTGGACCTTCATGCAGTGGAACAGGATCTGTGGACATCTCTCGAGACGACGATGGATGAAATCATTAAAAAGCTTCTAGAGGTATGATGCTGACCACTCCATTCCGGTGCTCAAAGAGTTGTGTGTTTGAACCTCATTTCTATTTCCAGAAAAAAGACTCCCTGGCCACGTTCCAGCGATTGCGGAACTGTTACGAACAGCTCATCCAGCACTACTTCCGCACGCTAAGTGAAACGATCGCGTGCTCCACGATCGGTGAGCGGCTGGAAACGTTTAGCTGCACCACGAACGAACTTATCCACCGGTACTACTTGGAGCGTGTCCGGCAACAGGAGCAGCTGGAAGAGCTCGAGCAGGGACAGCTCACCGTACGCTGCTGGTTCCAGCCGGATGGGCTGCAGATTAAGGTGCTGCGCGCGGAACAGTTACGGCTGCCGAAGGACTACAAACACTCGTGTGACAGTTACGTGAAGATAAACGTACTGCCACCGGATCAGTTCGGTGCACCGTTGCCCGAACTGAAGACGAAAACGAAATCGAAGAACTTTTCTCCCATCTACAACGAAACGTTCACACTGTAAGGCATATCCCATCCGCCCCAGATATCCAGCGTTGGTGGGGTTGTTTTCTTTAATGTCGTTCTTTGTGCTTTCCCCTTTAGGAAAATTAACCCCGTCCAACATTCCCTGAAGGACGCACTGCTCATGCTAAACGTGAAGGTGTCCGAGCTGCTTGGACTCAGCCAGAAGCACATTGGTGAATGTTTTCTACGCCTCGATGCCATTCCGGTGGTGCGCGATGCCAGTGAAGCACACGAGATCGCCCCCATCACCATTCCACTTAGTCTCCCGTTCAGTATATGTAAGAGAACTTCAACTTGACAACAAATATCTAAACCCTTGATGAAATTGCTACTGTTGTTTTCCATTTTACAGCTTCCTACTCCATTACCGCACTCGAAAATCGTAACCATGACAAAATGGCCGGTCAGTTTTTGAAAAAGCTGAAACAAAAAATGGGCATCGCACCGTACACGATGAGTACGCTCAGTTTGTGAGCGCTATGACGCTATGTCTTGCCTGGTGATAGTTGGAACAGCCCGCATGCCCCGCTAGGGATCACATATTTGGTGGCATTAGGATAGGTGATATCACATCTTACTGTAACGTTTAAGCTATAGCCATCCATTTTTAAGCGCATTGTGTTACTTTTTTATACAAACAGTTTATAAAGTGAGAAAACTTTAGTCGTATTGGCATGTTTTGAACTTTTTTTTTATAGTCTAAAATAGTTGCGTAAAGTGTAATCCTACTCATGTACGAATATTGAGCTGTAGAGAATAAAACAATTGATAAATGCAACATAAAATCAACGTGTTTTAAAGAGATGATCGAAAGTTAATGGTAGTAGCGTGGAATAGCTGCATGTTCATCGCAGATCATAGTCAACTTCCATATCGATGTTTATACATCTTAAATTTATACTTTAAATACTCGATCGAACACATGAAAGAAAAATGCGCTCTAGAACACGTAAACATACACAACTTTCCTCGTGTCATCTGATGGAGACGCTTGGTGCTTTTCGCAAACCATTTGGCTGCATACGTGATTGTTATTGTTTAGAAGTGATTAATGGAGTAGAACATGTTTAGAAAGCTTATTTTTTTCAACTATAAAATAGATGTTGCTTGACATTTACGTACGCGTTGTGATTTTAATTAAAGTTTTTGAATGCATTTTCTCAAAATTTACCATACCTTTTTTTACATTCAGTGCGATGGAGACGCGTTACGCTGCACTCACATAAACTGGCTGCATACGTTAGTTACATGGATTTGTTCGGGAAAAATAAATATTTTACATGAAATCGAATGTTCCGGGGCAATAAATTATTAAATACTTTAATCAACATTAGTCATCGCAATCACTAATAAAACCCAACACGGATTCTTCCCCTAAGGTACGTTCACTAACTGTCTTGTTGGGTATACATTATGGCAGCTAATTTTCCTCCTCCTGCCCCACATTGCTATCGATCCTATTCACGGATTGACCGTTTTCCTCCGAAGAGTTATTCGGTTCTGCGCTGTGCGTTGCAGTAGGGGGAAGGTAAATAGAGTAGATCCTGTTAAAAGAAGACATAGAACGTTAGGAAGGGCTCCATTCCTTTCGAACGTAAAGGCCAAGTTACCTCGTGACGGGGTAAGATTCATCGATAACGTCAAACATGCGTTTGAAGCGACAGGATAGCAGGTTCTCTTCCGGACAGTATAGAGCGTTATCTACAGTAAAAGCCTCCAGGGCGGTCAGTGCAAACTTGGTCATCTCCCCCAGTCGTTGTTCGTAATCGTCTGTGTGTGGAAAGAAACCGTAGGGAATTAATACAATATGTCTTACTCGATCGTATACAAGGCAATCACTCCTCCTACATTGTATATCGTACGATCGACGACGATCTTCTTCACTGCTCTCGTCGCTGTGTCCACCACCGGATGGCTTCAGCGTGGGAATGAAGAACAACAAACACAGCAGTGCGATAAACTTTACAATCTTCTTAAAGATGACCAGCTTGAGCAGTATCTTGCCAATGGTGAACAGGTCGAACTTGAACTTAAGCTTGCTGAGTAGCCAATTCTCCGGACTGAAGTACGGCATGCCATGGCTGACGGGACCGTTTGGCGGTGGTGGTGGTGGTGGAGGTGGTCCATAGATTGGTTTCGGTGGGCCATACACGGGTTTAGGTGGTGGACCGTACTCTTTGTGTGGTGCAGGCTGGTAAAGCTCATTGCCGGTGGAAGTTGGCGGACCGTAGCTTCCCGTAGGAACACCGTAGTCATAGGAGTTAGAGGGGACGATGTTGTAATCACCGCGTGATTTCCTTATCGGAGTGCCTAACAAAACAGAGTACGTTCACATCGGTTAATAGCGATTGTCAATGACTCTAATAGAGCGGAGAATGTAACAATTATAAAAAGCTACAAGAGGTGAGTTATTAAAACGCTACGCGTCGCATGTACGTACGCAACCATTTGGTCCGCAGCCAGTTTGGAAGAATATCATCCGTGTAAGCAAAGTCACGCTATTTGCTATTTGCCATGAAATTTACAACGGACCATGGAACAATGACTTCCGGACATTTAAATACACCAAGCTTCGGTGTAATAGGGCTCCATCAAGTAGAACCACAATAGATTAGCTGTGTTATGGTTACTTATTGCCTATGATTACTGAATATTTCACAGCAACTTAGATCTCGGGAAGCTTAAGACGCGAAAAAGAAATGAACTAAGCCTGTCATGTGTTAATGTACTTTCACAAGCGATTCTGTCTCGGGGAATACCTCCCAATAAACCATAGCAGCTTCAGAGTAAAGGGATAAGCGAGATGATTGATGATTGACCAAGAAAAACTCTACGAAAAGAATACGAAATTCATTGAATTAAAGCTAAATACACGTCAAGATTCAAAGGGGGAGTAAAGTCAAAATTATTTCCTAAACATTAAAGTAGGCTGGCTGCGTACTTTTCGGCTGTATCCTTATAGAATCGATGACACCTTGAGCAACTTTTCTTGTAATGTAAGAAACCGATTCTTGAAATATAATTTTTACAAAAAAATGGGCACACGGAATCACTATTGTATAGCAAACTTCACTTTCCTTCTCAACGCCTGTTCATCACCACCATTGCTTACCTTTATACGGAAGTGCGTTAATTTTGTGCGAATTTGAGAGTGCTGCCAAATATGAATCTTTCCCATTCGCCTTCGCCTCCTCGGTTGCGGCGGCCCATCCAAACCCACCGGCCACCGTTAGCGTCACGATCAGTGTAATTTTCCACATCGTGGATGAGAATGCTGCCGTTGTCACAGCAAAACCGAACAATACACCACACAGCAGCAGTCTTTGGGGTCGCAGTGGCGCTCACTTCACTCACCGGTGACAGCACACGCGTCCGAATCGCTCGAAATCACTCTATTAACTGACGGCTACCGGTTCATTAAAGACTACTAAAAGGGTTTAGCGGTTTGCATTCGTACTACCTCGTAGTGCAGTCGCCTCACACACTGCCACTGTGCCGTGGATATTGAACGATAGTTCTGTACCACACATACGCTTAGGGGAGCATGGGGCCAAATCCACCTGTACGAGGCACACATATTAAAAAGTATTTTCATAAAATATTTAAAAAACTTTAAAAATGGCAATTGATTTAATAACTAATCAACTTAACACACATTAATATTTTTTTGCTGTGAATAATGATTTTCTTCATCTTTCTGTCCTAAGATAAATATTACAACGAAGAGTTGGTGTTTTTTTTCTTCCGGAAACCTCATAAAGTCTATGAGCTAGGAGAATAGTTATTGGACGAACTGGCTTGTATAAATGATTGACTTTAATTAACCTTAATATTGTTTAGTTAAAACATTTTAATTTAAAATTATGTTGCTTAAGTTAGCAAATAAAGTCGAAGTAAACGAAGTGTTAATGAAGAAAAGTTTTAATTTTTGGTACAAAATTATGGTAATCACTACAAAACAAAACAAAAATGATTGAAATCTCAACGGTGTTCTACTTAGCCCATATTCCCTTGAGCTGCCAATCGTCTCCACAGCCACTAAACAATATGGCTCAATTTTGTTTCTTACCCACTCCACTCCACATACGCGCTACCCCATTGCTACCCTTAAGCCATTTCGTTTTGTTTACATGCAGCCATTGATAATCAGTGTGCGCGTGTGTGTGTCTGTTTTTATTAGTTTGTGCGCATTCGCGCAGGTGACGTGAGGACAATTTCGCTCGCGACAACGTTTTCCCCTGGCGCGTTACCGGAACACGCAACCAGCCGCTAGAATGCCGCAACAAAAGAAAAGCAAGAGAAATTTCATCTATCTTCCAAAAAAAAAAAACACACACACACAAAACATCACTTCCAAACCAACACACATCCCCATTTAATAACGGCGGCGGCTTAGCCAGCCGGAACGAACCCGCACACCGAACGTCACATTGCCGGAACTGAGAAAGCGCTATCGATCGGGCGGATTTCGTTTCTGCTGCGCCGTGCACCGCACAAAAGGCAAAACATGTCACGCATGCTTTGCATGCGTAAAAGGGCGCTCCTACGCGTAAGCATGTCTGTCCCCTGCCCCGATGGCCGCATGCGTTCGATTGTGGTCGATGGCCTCAAAATGGTGAAGCGCGAAAACAAATAATGCGCAAATGCCAGGCACGTTTGAATGTCCGCAGAGAGTTTCTCCCGGCACCGGGATCGATACCATCCGGCTCACCCCGGCGATAGAACGTATCTTGGGGCACGTTGGGCCCGGGTGGCCAGCTACGGTAAAAGTGCATTTATTTTTTTGCAGTTTCACTAGCTACGCGATGCCGACGTACGAAACGGTGCCAAGCGCCACGGAACACCGAGGCGGAAGTACGATCAAAAGATTGGCAGAATAATGGCGTCATAAGCGAAAGTTTTCCCGCTGTGATAAGAAGGGAAGGAGTTGTTGAGCTGTAAAACGAGCTGTTTTAATGGTGTACGTGTTAATGCAGCTTATTAATGGGCAATGGCATCCAGATTGCGTACCGATATGACAGATAGATGACCTGTTTTAATGTGTCTAACGGCAATGAACTAGACTGAGTCTCGATATCCGATGTGATAATTTCACCTGCCTACCTAGATTCAGGTGAAACGAACTCAGCAAGTTCTGAATTGTTTTATTCATAGCTGTCAATTGAACCGTGTACGCACCGTTTATGGTGTATCAGATATGCCATAAGCCCTCATTAAGCCATCTCAGTCTGGGTCTCTGGCATCGTCGTACTTGAGTTCGAAAGGTCTGTCCTTTCGAACGGACGACGGATTCCTAGAACCTGTGGTATAGACTTGCATAGCCCAAAGCATGACCATTTTTTCTTATCTAACTTTAAACTTTATCTTAATTGATTAAGTTGATAACTTTATCAACTTTGATTTTCCGGATCTTCTCAATGTAGATGAGCTTGAGGATCTTCTCATTGGAGATGACCTTGAGGATCTTCTCAATGGAAATGACCTTGAGGATCTTCTCAATGGAGATGACCTTGAGGATCTTCCCAATGGAGATGAGCTTGAGGATCTTCTTAATGGAAATAAAGTTGAGGATCTTGTAAATAAAGACGAGCTTGAGGTTCTTCACAATGGCGATGAACTTGAGAATCTTCTCAATGGAGACGAGCTTAAGGATCTTCTGTTCAACATCGAGGCTCGGGAAGGTACTGTTCTCTATAATAGTCAGAGAGGATCTATGACCAAGATGAAGGGATCACCTGGAATCCTGTTAACAATCCTGAGTTAACGAGTGAGCTCGTTAAGCTCAGCCAAGTGAGATAGAAGAACACCATCTGTGATCCTCAACTGCCTTGATCTTCTTACGATCCACCTGACGGACATTGCCTTCTTCTTCTTCTTTCTTAAACAACCTCAAGAGGGTCGAGGCCTACCATTGAGCCGTAGCCGGATAGTTAGTCTTGCGTACGGAGATTTGATCCGAATGGGATTTTGGATCGGTTATGTCGTGTGAAGAACGGCGCCACCCCAATGTCATTGCCACGGACAGACATTGCCGTAAGATGGCTAGTTCTAGGCGGCTTACTCATACTAACCCACGCGGTTTTTGGTCCCACCAAACTTACACAACTTACCACGTACTGTCAGAACAGCGAATAAAAGTAAGACTTTGGTTTTCGTTTTCGTTTATTTGTAGATTTTTTTTGTTTGTTGCATTTTATTCTTCTTACGTTGCCTGTTCGTTTTCTTTGTAATTTTCTCTCTCTCCTTCGTCATTTTCGTTTCGTTTTTCAAATCGAATCAGATTACTCCCAGTCGCTTAGTCGCGATGGGGAAATTTCGTCCATCGTGCTCATCGAGTTCACCCTTCAGTATGGCCGATCGTGAAACATTCTGCGCCACATTTGTACGCCACGGAATTATCCTGCATTCGCTTGCGTTTGTATTTGTGTGTTTATGTAATTACGTGTAATCCTTCGTTAGTGTCAAACGAAGGTCTCTACTACTTTCAACATGATAGTATTAGAGGGTTTAGTGTTTGTTAAAAAATAAAAACAAGCAAAAACACAGTACCAGGTAAAAATGGGAATTGTTGCAGCGCGCAAATTGGAAACTGTCTCAACAAATGGCCCACAAACCAACCATTTCGCCTTCGCCACCTAACACACGCATAGTTCATCAGTCCACAGTTCACGTAGTATGTGTATATATTTATATATGTGTATAAAAAAAAAGAATCAAAACAGACAAAAACATTATCTCTTAAATATCGAAAACAAAAAAAAAAACAATGTTTTACGGTAGTTTCCCCACCACTTCCCACCGTGCGGGGTGACGTGAAGGGGTGAGGCGGGAAGAAAAACTGTGTCACTATTATGGCAACAAGCAAAGGATGGTTCAGCCGGAGTGGGGGAAACGGAACACAAATTCCAATACTTGCCCCCCGTGCCGACTGGCAGCAAACCCCATTCTTCTTCCCTTACACTCCTTGGACATATTCATTTTCTTCTTCCGTTCTCCTTGCTAGCATAAGTAAATAGTGCTTTTGTTTGTTTTGTTGTATCTTTGTTTACTTGTTTTTTTTTTTTCGTTTTTCGTTTTGTGTGTAGATTGATCACCATTTTGTTTTTCACATTTTTTTTCATAATTTTTTTGTTTAGTTTTTTTTTCTGGTGTATGTATGTAGAGGTGTGTATGTATTTATTTGTGAGTTTTGTTTCATAATTCATAAAAATATATACTTTTTTCCTTTCTTTTTTGTTGTGTTTTTTTCTTTTCTTTTTGTTGTTTTTGTCTTCTTTTTTGTTTTTCTGTTTTTTTTTGTCGTATGTTATACCAATTTGTTACTTTCCTGTTTGCTTATTACTTGGAGGGTTATACAGGGAATCCTTCCAAACGATTGCCCTCAATCGCTCATCAATGCATCTTACGCATCTTTCCAGTAACTGGTGTATTGTACCATTGTAAGTGTTTTCACTGCTTGGTTTTGGCCTTCCTGTATTCAACCGCCCATGGTTAACAGCACCATGGGCATAAAACTCAATCTTTCTTTTCTTCTTGCTTAGATTGCATTAAAAACAACACAAATGCCTCCAATGTACAGAAATTTGTCTCACCCTTGCAGAGCTCTTTCTTATTTACCCACCGGCTTTGCTTTTCTCACTCTTAACTGTTTGAGCTCTTGGTTTCACAGTGCTCATCTGCGCATTTTTTTTTTTATTTTGGGTGTAACTCTGTACTATTTTTTCGTTGTTATCCAATCAAATTTTTTCATTGGGTTTTTTTTCCTTCTTGCAAATGGTGTTGTTTTATGTTGCAGCGAATTTAGCTACTTTCGTTTAGTATTTAGATTTTCGATTGTGAAAAACGAAACTGCCAATGATACTAACGCAATTTTTGCACTAACGTTCCAAATAAGCTAGTTATAAACTTTGCTACGTACTGTTCCGTTTTACTCATTTTAGTTTTACTACTTCTGACACTTGAAATGATATTTTTGATGTGCGAAAGTAAAAGCAACTTAATAGTGAAGATGTTTTTTTTCTCTTCTCTGTTTTCTTTGTTTGATGTTTCACGCAACCAAGCGTACGGGTATGAAGAAGCCATTATCTTCTTTCTACTTCTTGCTTCCGTTTGTGTGTTCTGTTTAAATTTCTTAGTTCCTTTTTGTTAGACCAGTCTTTTTATGTTATTTTGCAGGCCGCTCACTTTCCTAAAGCAATGGCCCGCCTTTTTGCTTCCCTTCTCACTTCACTATCGGTTTTGTTGCACGCAAACAAAACACGCTTACTAAACCGAAGCAAAACAAGCGAAGCAAATTGTGTTGTTAGCTTCCTTCTCACTACACTAGTTGTTTTTGTTGATTTATTATTATCTTCGCGTCGCAGGGTCGGCCACACACGGGTCTTGGAAGCACGCGTAGGGTAATTTCCATTTTCCGTTTGTTACACAAAGCACAATAGTTCTTACCCCACACCTTGCGGGGGGTGGCGCTACGGACCAAAACCGATCGCTTTTGCTCTTAATCGTCTTCATTTATTGCTTCTTATATTCACGAGTTTAACATCGCGCGATGTTACTTCTATAGTTTGAGTGTTGTTTTTGTTTGTTTGATCTGAGTTTAGATTCTAAATTTCATAGCTTTCACACACCTGAGTGATCAAAGTATGGAGGGGCCGGGGGGAGGGGAACCTTTTCGCAAGGTTGTTATTATTAACACTAAACGCGCAGTTTTTGCGAAGGAAAATGGTTTAAAGGAAACTATGCAAGAGGGTTAGCAAAAGTATTTACTACAAACGTATTGATTTGTGAGTAATTTGCGTGTGTATGTGTGTGTGCAGGATAGGATTTTTGTATTATTTTTTCAACATAACAGTTGAGAGGTCAGTTGCGAAATGCAGAGTTATTTGTTTTTAGGTTATTCAAGCTGGTAAAAATGGTAAATAGGAGTCTTTAGGTCCTACCAAAGGTAATGCCTTTCAAAGCACATTCCGCCCAGATGCTATAGTACTGGAACACGGGGAGAAATATGATAAAAGCTTACAAAATATTCTTTCCTCCTGTTGTCTTCAGCCATCGTCACAGAATGGCATAACATTTCCAGCAACGACAGCGCCCTACTGCATAGCGCACGAGTACATTGGCGAATTAGTGCGCCAACGTTAAACATGTAGTAACATCGTAGAACAACTCTGCACCTTACAACAACGTCAAGGTTCAGCACGTAAGATCATGATCGTTTGCTGATTATCGGCCAATGGAACGATTGTTAGAAGACGACAAGTATGTCACAGCAAAACATCTCACCACGCGGGTTTTTTTTTTAAGTAGCCATCACAAACTACCATCTTCCAAAACGTCGAGGGTAGCAGCCAGGGTTTTAACTACGCCTCACCCGCACGAGTGGACAGCCCTAGAAAAAGGGGAAGAAAATCTTTTGCAACACTCCAAAAAAGCGATTTCAAATTCAACAGTACTATTCCACAAACTAATCAACGGATCACAGGGATTCGATTTGGGCGCTTTTTTCGCTCTCCCTCTACATGTTTGTAACAATGCACATTTGCAACTTTGCTGAGATGTGAGTGGCTCGACTAAAAAAAAAAAACCTTTCTTCCCTTAGCGGATAGAAAATTACTGCACTGCACACACTGTTCTGATACTGTTGTTCCTTCTGTTTGGCCGCTTCCTCTTTCCTGTTTTCCTGCGCCTTAGAACTGCATAACACATATGGCCTTATTGGCTCCGCACGACAAGTCTCCTGCTGGAGAAGTACCAGTACTATATTTCCTTTCGTTCTTTTTGTTTTCACTCCGCTTCATCCTGAGGAACTTTTCTTGCTCGATCTCTCTCGTTGTTTCTTCGTATTCGTACTTATGCTCGGTAAAGGTAGGTTCGTGGTTGTTTTGTGCCTTTCATCGACTGTTCTCAACACCGGTTACATATTATAGTCGGTAAGGTACGGCGACCGAAGAAGTCAATGTCCGGGATACACTAACACAGGCCTGACCAATCAATTCGGCTCGAGTAGGCTAGTGGTAGATCAAGGCTGATGACGGTTGTGACGCGAAAAACTGTTTGTATATTGATGTTTTCTTTGAGTCAACTATCCTGCATTGCTACCACCTGTCACAGCACTGCTGCTCGACCATGAAAAATGCAATGAAAACAAAATAAAAAACAAACCATTCAGGAAATTTTCCAACATCTACGTGAGCAGCCCTCGACAGATATTCCCGAAACGAATACTAATCTCTTAAGTGATGTACATTTGAAAATGTAGCTCCCGGAGGATTTGTTTTCGACAGTTTGGATGTTTGGATTCGAGAAATCTAACATGTGTTCAGTCCTCTGCAATATCGACCACAAGATCGTAAGGTTGAAGATCTCCTGTACAGTGGAATCTTAAAGTGAGCTTCACTTCAACAACCAATAGCACTGTTTTGTTTGTGTTTGTTTGTCCACTTTTGGTAATAAAAAAAAAAACAATTAACTGCCAATGCTAACCATCTGCACTGGGCACGACTAGTTATCTATTCCACAAGCGGATACAGTTGGTTTTGACATGGTTTATGTAACACTTAAAACCTTTCCTCGTCTAGCGACAGCTTTCGAATATTATAAGCTACCCCTCACAAAACCTATCTCAACGAAACACACTTGCCTAAAAACAAAAACAAAAAAAAGGAAAAAAGTCCACATGCGTATGTATTTCAAATTTCTCGAATTTCAAAATAATTATCTCATTTCATTACCATGGTACATGCGCTAACGTTTAGCGTTCGAGACATTGTAGTTCAAAGTACAAATTAGGTAGAAAAGACGCAGAATTTCTTGCAAATTGTAAAACATAAAAAAAGATGGAATTGAAAACAAAATATATCAAATATTTAACATCAAAAACAAATGTATCCATAATACAGGTAAAGAAGATGACGATATTCTTCCTGTTTACAATATTCTCCCGTTTGGCCTTGGTTGCAGAAATTTCTCGCTTAATCACGTCATATGCACTTCATTCAGCGCCGTCTAAACGAGCGCCGTTACACGGACTCTATTCTTTAGGGTAAATAGTTACTTCTTACTAGCATCAATGATTTCGTAACGTCTATCGTAACGATCCCCACCACTACTAGGCGTTTAAGCAAAAGCGGGGGATATGCCAAACAGGCGCTTGATAGACGTATATAGTTGAACATTCTCAATAACAAGATCAAATCACATTCTCCGGAACTCCTCTAGAAAGATTTGTAGGAAGTTTCCAAAAAAATGCTTAAAAACAAAGCATGCAGAAAATAATACTCTTCCCATGCATCAACTATAATACACCCCATGCAATTATGGTGCCAAGCAAAATGGAAGCAAACTACCACTTTCTTCTAATTCCACCGTCATTATGGGGGTCATTAAAAAAAAAAAATTAAACGGGATGAAACTGTTGGCGAACTTATTGCGCCTAACCACTCTGTGTGGTAATGGTAAGCGTTGGTGTCGCGCCGGCGACAACGACTGTGCCATTATGCGGATAGTACGTATAGTATCCTCCTGCATCATGCCGACCGGTGACAAACATCGGACACCCAGCGTCCTCATCGCCCTGCAGCAGTTGCTCCGGCGAAGACAGCGGTGATTCTTGCTCCTGCTGCTGACCGGTCTGGGAACAAGCAGAAAATTCATCGCCCGACGGTGGCAACATTGAGGACACTGCCAGCGACGGTGTTCTGCCACCTTTCATACCGATTGCAACTGGCAGGCAAAGGCTGCGCGACTTAAGCGACAGGCGACGTTGCATTAGCAGACTTTCGTTCGGCGGCGAAAGTCCAACCGGAAGCCCGTCGGCCATCGTAAACTCAGCAATGATCCCGGCCCCACCTGTACCAAGGGCCGCCATCGTAGTGGTCGTTACGTTACCATTGACGATGCTGTTACCACTGTGGCTGCTGGTGTTGCTGCTCGAGCTGCTGCTGTAAACAGCTTCGTCGATGTTATCGATCGCATCCCGTTGCTCCTCCTCTTTGCGATGAGGTATCAGATGGTACGGTGGCTCCAGTGTTCCAGCCTCTTCGGCTTCGTCGGCCAGCTGGTACTGGTCGCCGGTGTATGCACCTCCGCCGTTTAGGTTCAACCCCTCGAACCCACCGACCATCATCGACTGGTATCCGTTGTTGCGTGTTTCCCGCTTGAGAGCGCTCAGGATAGTGGTCGAGTTAGAATGATAAAGCTTATATCTATTCATAGTATTTGTAGTTGGATCACAGTTAACATTACTCCTACTCTGCTGCTGCTGCTGCTGCTGCTGATGTTGTTGTTGCTGAGCAGACGGACGCTGCATTGGTAATGTTGGATGCTGCTGCTGACCAATGCTGCCCCGTCTTGCTCCTGCTCCTTTCGTACCAGCAGTCCCTCCGGTACCGTCAACCGTGTCGATCAGACCATGCGAAGGACGCCGCATTCCACCGAAGGACGATGCTGAAGAATAGCGCTGATTTTGGTACTGCTGCTGCTGCTGCTGATGATGATGATGGTGTTGTACCACCACCGCACGATATGGCAACGATTTATGCTGCTGGTGACCACCATGACCGTTAGCGGTACCGTAATGATGGTTATTACCGTAATTATAGTGTCCCATACCACCACCGGCACCGGTGCCATTCGAATAAAAATGGTTGTTGGAACCGTTGTTGTTGATTGCACCGTGGTGATGATGCTGTTGCTGCTGCTGCTGCTGATGGTGGTACTGACTTTGATGGCTACTGTTGCCACTGTTCATCCGAATCGGATGATGACTACCGCCGCTTCCGTTACTACTAACGTTGCTAGTATTATTACTAATATTATTATTGGTTCCTCCACGATTGTACTGATGGTGATTAAAGTTAGTCGGATTGCTGCTGATTTTGCCGTTGCCGTAGTGTGACTGTGTTGCAGTCACCATTACGCTACCGCTGCTGTTCTTACCATTGCTGTAGCGATAGTTTTCTACCTCATCTGTGGACGCATCGCCGTACCGGTTAACGTACGGCGACGATGGTTGCGCACGCCAGGACGACACAGAAGGCGAAGAACCGTGATTAGCATGATGGTTATACGCATGATGCTGCGACTGTCTTTGCTTCATCATGCTCGGGCGAATTTCCACACCGTTCTCAAATGGTTCGCCATTATTGCCACCTCCTCTCGCGACGCGCCCATATCGTGCAGTGGTGTTGCCATTGTTGTTGTAATGGTTATGGTTGTTGTAATGGCTGCCACCACCATGCGACAAGGAGTGGTAATTATGATGGCCACCATTTTGCTGCCGATTAGACGACGTTGCCGACGGATGCCAGTGGTGGTTGTTGTGATGATGGTGGTTGTTATAGTGCCCATTGTTGCTCTGGTGATGATGATGATGATAATGCTGCGGATGCGAATGATAGTGGCCACTGCGACCGCCCTTGTAGCTTGACCCGAACGCCGTACCAGCATGCCGGTAATTGTGCGCCTGTTGACTGCGACTGTTGTACTCGTACGTGGACGGACTCTGTTGCTGCTGATCGTTCGCATTAGCTCCACGATACCGCCAGTTTGACTCGGGAGGAATGTCCCAACTTCCACTGGCCTTTCTTGCAGCAGCATTGTCCTTTGAATGCACGGCGCTACTATGTACCGGCGATGACAACGCGGACGTTGTGGGCGATACTCGGGTTTGTGGTAATATTGTCACCACCACCGTCTTCTCTGGCCTTCCGTCTTTATTGTCCACCGCCTTATCGCGCAACAAATCATCGCCGCCGTCGGAAGTTGTTTTCGGTGGATCGGAATTTTGCAATTCTTCGTCACTAGTCTCCTGCTGTAGCGACTGTTTCTCGCACTGGGCCACGTTGGTACTGGTGCCGCTTTCATCGTGCCCATTGGCGATGGGGCTAATGGCGATGGTGCTGTTGTTGGTGGCACTGGTCTCACCATCAATGCCGGAAGACGTACTATTCACAACGATTTCGATAGTCGCAGCTCCCACAACGGCATTACCGGTTTGGTTTGCAACGTTCTCAATGGTAGCAACAGGTTCTGCTCCATTCGTTCCGGCTACGTTCTGGCATTCGATGGAAACGTTTTGGTAGCTATCTCTATCACCTTCCTTATCCTTCTCTCGCTCTTCCATCTCAGCTAGGTTTGTGATCATTTCCCATGTTCCCTTCGCTTCATATGTTGCCTTTAATTTCTCATCTTCGTCACATACTCCTACTTTGGGTTGTTCCGTTCGCGGCATTGTCGGTTCAGTATCGCTGTAGTTCGCCGACTTTTTGGTCGCCTCGACCATTGTGGGTTTCGTTTCGCCAGACATCACCAACGGAGCTCGCTCCACACCTCCATTGTACGACGGTTGATAGATGTTGGGACGTTCCTTCGTCATGTAGTCATAGCGCATGGAAAAGTGTTGCATTATAACCCGTTTGACAGCCATGGCCGATTCCGCAAAATGAGACAGCTCGAGCGCAGATTGGTTCCTGTCGGATCCGGACGAGAATCGTAAATGTTAGTAATTGTAGGTGAAAATCAAAAACTTACTCAATCCCTCTTCCTACCTTCGAATTACACCTGGCGTTTTCAGGACCCGGCAACGCTGCTTATCCTTATTCGCCTTCGTATTAATACCACTGACCGAACACTCCGTATCGTCACTGATACGAATCCACGGGTGGTTCAGTACGGCCGTGGCACTTAAACGCTTCGGCGCTTCCTTCACTAGCAGTCCCCGGATCAGATCCTTCGCCTCTTCGCTCACATCCTGCCATTCGGCATCGGGGAAGCAGTATCGTCCCTCCTGAATCGATTCAAACAACAATTCCTGACAGGTGCGACAGTTTTCACCCCTGTTCCAACCGCAATCCTGCTCACAGTTGCCCGAAAAGGGCGGATAGCCGCACAGCAGTATGTACGCGATCACCCCGAGCGACCACAGATCACAACGTTTGTCGTAGTAGTTCGACTCACCGACGAACAGATCGACAACTTCCGGGGCCATAAATTCGGCACTACCGACCTGGAAAGAAGGTGTCAAAAGATAGATTATAATTTATTTTAACCGATAAATACTATAAAAAAGGAGACAGCATAGAACAAGAAGACTTCACAACTTCCTTTTCATTTTCATTCGACCGATCAAGGGTTCATTTCTCCTTGGATCCAGCAAAAAGAAAACGCCTCTTTAGCATTAAAACGATCTCTCCTTCTTATCAACTTCCACCAGCCCTTATCGATAGAAGACTGTAGAGAGGTCAACGTGGTAAGCGGAATGTAAATACTTCGCACACCTAATCAAGGCTTGAAAGAAACCTTAAACAAACAACCACTTCATACTCTTTTCTCTCTTTACCACTTTTTCCCTTAACTTCGATACAAAGTATAGCAATGTCTCCAAAATCGGCAACTTATCGTGGGGAACGTGCAGCTTCTACCACACTACACAATTGTTAGCTCGAGAGACAAACATGTTTACCCTATTATTTATCTACCGATCTACGGCAACATCTTTTGCGCCGACTTACGTTGTATTCTCACTGACATCTGTTTTGGGGGTGATTTTCGTCGAGGTTATGGATCTTTTCTGTATTACTCCGCTCTATGCACATACAATTGTGAGTATTTTTTCAACGGTTTATTTTTAGTAAATAATTTGCAATCTGATCCAACACAAATATTTGAATAAATGGTAATTACTCTATGCCGATCGAAGCCGATATGAAGAAATATAAACATGTTATACAAAAAGAAAGAACGTTAATAAGGTTCCGCTACCAAACCAAATATTCTAATTGATTAGCGAACAGGATTTGGAGTACATCATCGATTGCCTCAAAACTCGGAGTGTTCCCTTCACATGCCTTTAAAGGAATTGGGCTGTGTGTCACTGCCAAATACATACCAATTATTGCCCCATGCTTATCGCAATGAGACGGCAATTGCAAATGGTTTGATATTCAAAGCAACAACAACAACAACAAAATAGCAGTAGCACATAAATGAACCACGGCTTTTATCTTTTCACCATGGCAGACTTAAATGCAACACACACACACTTACGCGCCCACGATAGCAACGAGGTGTCCAATTTAATTTAGAGAACAAACATAGATTGCAAAAAAGCCTACAACACATGTGGTGGAAGACACCAAAGGGGGAGCAGGTTTATGGTACGATTGTTGACCCATAAAATCAAAGTAGAGACATACAAAAAAAAAGAATAACAACACAAGGTAGCTTTAGTCATCTCTTATCACATACGAGCCGAGGAAAGGAACCGATGGTGCATGGGTACAGCGATCAAGGCTGATAATAGGGGAGAGCATTGAGGGATGTGGCAAAAGAAGAAGGAGAAGAAAAAATACTTCCCGACCGATAAGTGAATATGAAAACAACAACAAGCGTATGTGCTTTCCCCCTTTTCGCGTGTGTGTTCCCTCAGTTCATCTTACCGGCGTTAAAAGCTGCGGCGTGGCATTCGGCGACGAGATGTTGGTGGTAAACTTGATCCCGGAGCCGAGATCGAAATCGCAGATCTTGATCGGGCAGAGCTTGTCGGGATAGATGCACAGAATGTTTTCCGGCTTCAGGTCCCGGTGGGCGATGCCCTTCTTGTGCAGAAAATCCAACCCGGACGCGATCTGCTTGATGATCTGGGCCGCATCGTACTCGGAGAAGCACACATTCTCCTGGATGCGCGTGAGCAGTGGCCCGCCGTTAATCTTCTCGAACACTAGATAGAACTTTTCGTCATCTTCGAAAAATTCTAACAGCTGCAAGATATTCGGATGCCCCTGGCAGTGGTGAAACGTTTCCACCTCGCGGAAGACGCGACCGCGCGCATGTCCCGGAATTTTGTCGATGATCTTCACCGCGTACTCCAGCTCGGTGTAGATGTTGATGCATGTCTGGACCGACGCGTACGCACCCTCGCCCAGCACCTCACCGGTCAGCTTGTACAGCTCTGCGGGAAGATAAGATGGAAAAATTGATTGTTAATTAGACGATCTGATGTTGTGTTTAGCTGTAGAATTGCCCATACTGTTTGTATGTTATTATCACTATCCATTTTTGAGATACTATTACTATTGTTCCCATTGTTTGCTGATCACCAATCGGTATGTCTCTTTCTTCGGCATCTAACGCAAAAGTGGGATGATAGAGATGCACGCAAGCAAAAACAATCCAATCAACCTGGCTGGCCGTGAGGGGTGGTTGGCCGGTTAGTAGGGCAATGCGTGTTAGCCGAACATACTACAACAAACGGCACACGCACGATAGTACGACTACCCCCTCTGTCTCTCTCTCTCTCTCTTTCCCATCGTTGCGAAAGAATTCTTCTCGATTGGAGCGGCGCTAAAGGTGGTGCGATTTACGGCAAATCCACTCTTAAACGATGCACCCCAATACGCGGGCAAGCGTTTAGCAGTAATCGGTGCATCGGTGTGCTAGGTGTCAGCGCGAGGGCATAAAGGTACACCGGGGAGGGGGGAGGGGGCGGTCAGTACGCGAGACTGCGATAGAATACCGAACAAACGATGGCTTCGCTTACCTTGAAAACATGACGACTGCATCGACGAACTGGTGCGTTTCTTTCGGCGCCGCTTGCGCTTCATCTCCTCCTTGTGCCGGTTGAAGTCGGCCTGCCGTTCGGCTTCGGACAGCACGCGTGCCTCGTTCCCCGACACCTCCTCGCTGCTGTAGCGCGCGACATCGGGTTTGCGCGTTGGATCTGTGAGCAAAATGCAGCAAAACAACGATAGGCGATTAATAATTGTGAACTATTTATCACTAATCCATTACTTCTCAGTGATGGTAGGTAGCAATGTTAGACACATCTCTATAATAAGCACAACAAATTGTATAACGATCAACTGTTGCTAGGTAAGATCATTGCACCTCGACCGTCAGATCTCATGTCAATCACATTGTTCCGTACGCCTTTCTCGAGGATCACACCGACCAGAGAGCAAATACACTCATACTTGTACTGTTGGTGCAATGCCGATATTTACTAAATTCCATTTTGATAATACAGCTCATTTTGACTGACCGATCGCAATCAGCAATTTTCACATAATTACTTAGCCTAGCGCTAGTCTGCCAGCCTTGATGAAACCGTATCAAAGATGTGCATACTCTGGGTATGAATAAAAGAGTGAGTTAAGTCTGATTAATGAGCGAATAAATTTGAATATCCCCAAACAGTTGTTATAACTCATTGGCGATTTAACTCACTCACAGGAGCAGTCACGCAGGAGTCGGCTCTCAAAAGATTCATGAAGCCTCAGAGCAGTGGCGAAGGGGAAAGGGAAGAGAGTGAGAGTTCACAAGTTCAGCCCCGGTGGAGGTCATCGTCCATCTTAATCGATACTTTGAATCGAATCTTAATTCGATCTTTGATGTAGAGAAACAGATTCATTCATTCACTTGAAAGATTTATTCAGATTCATCCAACACCACTGTAAAGCCATTGAAATATGGTGGAATGTAGTCATTTACCCCAAAAAAATCTGACAGTACTATTAAAATACCTTATTTTGCCGGTTGTATAGGGACAACTGCTTTAAGTAGCAGTCTCAGTCTATAGATTGGGCGTACCAAATTCAAGTCGAGAAGTATTCAAGAGGCATTATAAAAAAATGTCATCTCTACTTGACGGACATGTTAATCCATATAATCGCCAAAGCTTTCCAAGCAATTTCCAACAAAAAGACACCCAACAATCATGTAACCGACAAATGCAACACACACTCACTAACGGCGGAAGATTCTTTTTCCGGATTTGATTACTCATAGGACCATCGCAATAGAGTGATGAAACACATCGGCAAACAAACATCACGTGGATTTAAAATGGATGATTATGAGGAAATTTCTTCCCGACCAGGATTGTCCACCGGTGGCAAAGAAAGTTACCACTTCCGTTGCGTTCTCTTTTGTTTTCCCCCAATACCACCTTCACAACCGCACCGCCGAACATGCCAGGCTAGGTGGATCCTTTGGCACGCCGGTGTTAAAGGTACGATCAACAAGGAAGATATATCGGTCGAGTTATTTATGCACCGTCGTGTCTTCTCGTCTCTTGGTGCGCTGTTGCTTGATGTTGTGCGCACCGCGACAGCAACAACAAAAACGTGCTACAAATATATTTGGCCACATCAACACAGAACACCCTTCCGCGCCCTCCTTCTGCCGTACCGGTTCCTGACAATTTTATCTTGCACTCCACCCAGGAGCGGTCGATCAGATATGTGAGACGTCATTTCTGCGATCGTCGGTTTTGCTTTTTGTTGTTTTGGTTTATTGTTTTCTTCATTAATGTCTTCCTCCGCACCGGTTGAATTATTTTCCACGCTGTTATCTTTAACCGGTGGTGAATGCGATTCGGGGTCCACGATGAGCAACAACCCCACGGCGTTGTCGAAGGTCGTTGTTACGCTTGGTCGTCTTTTTTCGCTTGCGACCAACTCACGTAAAAGTACACAACGTGTTTTTCGCTTTGCCAGAAGTTGTTGCGATGATGATTAGCCGACTGTCTCTCCTGCGCCAGGTCGGCAGATGAACAAAACACTTTGTGCGCTAAAAAAGAAAGAACCATTTTGGAGAATGTGCTACAAAATCGACCGCAAGCGACCGGATCTTGGGTTGGTAAAAACCCATGAAGAATACTTTCGTTGTACAAACATCTGAAGGTGACAAATAGAATGGGTCTTTGTTGGCAACTCCATTAAAGCTACTCTTACTTTCGTAATAAATGTTGGCAATTCTTTCCAAGTTTCAACAACCAAACATCGGGACATCCTCTTTGCTTGATTGAACGGGCAAATTGGGACAGTGCAAAGCAGCAAAGGTGGTAAAAGATTGACAATTCGTACCGAAAAACAACAAACATTGGTGCCGGAAGTACAGGGTGACTAGCGTGCTGTCGCCAGTCGAAGCAGGCGCAGGCGAACAGCAACGTTGGGGGCACCCTGTTGATGTTGTTGTTATTATTGTGAAGTTTTTGGGGTGGGGAGTAGGGTGGTTTGCATGAGGAGCGTAAAAATCAACCATCCGTCACTGATGAATTCGAACGGGGCTCGGAACCAACCCCAGAAACCGAACATGAGTGTGGTCAACGAGTGCGCTGCCTATCAATACCCGGCATGTCTTTCAATTCGGCAAGCAAACGAGATACGCAAAAGCATGACATTCAACTCCGGCCAGCTTATAGGCGGTTATTGGTGGGGGGGATGTGCGTATGCCCGGGAGGCGCACGGGAATGACGTCTACCTGTGGGGTTTCGGTTCGCGAGAAGGGGGAGCCGACAAAGAAAGCGGAGGTGGAAATAATCTGACTAGCAAGTTATTTCCTACGTGGGATCACACCAACGTTACTGGATCGCGAGAAGAAAGAAGATCGAGCGAAAAATAACATTCAATTATTAAGGCATCGTGCGGCAGTTTCTGCGGCCGCCGCCATTTGACCGCACACAAACGGGAGGAATGGAAAACATCGTGGCAAAAACCTATTGCGTGTTAAATTTGGCGATTCGACGATGATGATGATGACGGTGATGATGTTTCGAACAGGTCACACACCATCTCATGCCGCACTGACACGGCCACCACCAACACGGGTGGTGTGTTCTCGCCCGTTACGCGACACGCTGGTATGCGTGTATGCACGGCGCACCGAACGTCGAACCGTGTCGCACGGGGAGAGCTGTGTGAGTGTATGTTTTGTGTTTTGTAAACTCGCTCCCAGCCGTTCCATATGTAACGCCTTTCAACGGATCGTACCATATCTACCCTGCTTCCTTCCTCCACTTCCATTCCCTTCAAACCTTTTTCTTCATCACAAAAAAACACTGCACGATGGATGAGCTGAAGGGCTACGTAGGGTGGGCAGTGCTACGTGAGAGCGCAGCTGCATTTTCATTGTGTGCGTAATGCACGATCGTACATACACAGGCAGTACGACAACGGTCTGTTGACGTTGGCTACGCACCCGTTTCATACACACTCGCAAGCGATGGCAGATGTTGGGAGTGTGTATATGCACACAAACACACACCACTACACTGACAAAGAAGAGTTACTGACCAAAGATGCGTGAAGCGAAGGAAACGGTGAACGGAACAAGGGTGTTGGAGTGTGTGTGCGCGTGTGAGCGAAAGAGAGATAGAACGAACGAACTAACAAGGGTGTGTGCAAAAAGGACGGCGCGAGAAAAACAGGCCACACACCAAATAAATAAAAAAGTGCATACGTGCGCACCGAAACGCAATTCTAGCCAACGTTTTGGGATATTTTTTTCCCTGCTGCCTCTTCGAAAGGGAAAAATGTGATCCCTTTTCCGATGCTGTTGATCCTTCGGTGTTCGAATCGGTTTGGAAAATATACGGCTCAGAAGTCTTGTCGGGGCGATGATGTGTATGCACAACAAACACCATCTTTCAGCAACGTTCACACACAGCCTCCTGTGAGAGCTGTGAACTATTTCCGAGTCGATGATGAATGAATGCGTTGTTTTGCTCTTAGTTCCAACAAGCCTTTCCAAAAGTTTGGAAAAATGGTCTTATTCTTCTTCAATTCTACAAATTCCTTTTTCGTAATTCGTCTTTTCTTATCTTTTTGCTAATCTATTGGTCTAAACAAACATCAGTAGCTCTTTCTATGAATTCGTACCGCAATTAGCTTTAATCTTTTTTGTTCTGCAACAAGTAGCCCTGTTTAAAAACAACAATTTTTATACCATCTGAAGAAATTAAGGTGCACACAATGTTTACTGTGCCACAATGTGCCTCAGTTCTTTCCGCTCGTATGGTTTTTTATATTATTATTTGTGCATGTGGTTACATTTTGCATGTAAAGCCGGGTCCTTCTACCCCACAGAGTTTGGGGCGAGCCTGGCAGCAAGAGGATGGGCAAACGATGGAAATATATTCCAGAATGTCGTTCGAAAGTCGAATACAAATCAAGTGGCCAACTGGGACCTGCCTGTCGCGGCGCTGCGCCGTATATAAAAAAAAACATGTTCTTTCCGCTCTACAGCGCGACGAGCATGAATGTGCACTGGTGTATGTGTGCACATCGGCAACGCACACTTTGATATACAGCTCGTCTTTCTTCCCAATTGCGATCTGTGTTTGTGATCTCCCTTACTCACACGCTCTTTCGCTTTCCATCTATGTATGCAGCAGCCCTACCGTTGAACGACCAGAAGAAGTCAACGTCTAAACAAGCTCCCCATTTAAAACATCGGTCGGATGTACAGTGTCCTTGCTCCTTTGGACACTCTGTTTTCATCCTTGCCGGGGCGACGGGTTCCGTGTTGTCTTGCCAGAACCGAAAAATGCCGGTAGCACCCGCGTACTGCGCAACATCGTGTTTTTGCTCACCACCATCGGACCAGAAGGTGGAGCACATTCTGCGAGTCACGTAGACCTGAAAGAATGAACAAAAAAAAACACACATACTCACCGGAATTCACGTCACAACTCTCCTCCATAATGCGTTCAACCATGGTGCTTCGCCTGATCCGGTAGTTATTCCGTACCGGAAGTCGTCGAAAACACTCCCCGCTGGTTTGGCCGAATCTGCGACGTAGGTGTGCAGAACACCTGCTGCCGGGACGTTATAGACGGCGTGCGCTCCACTATACCACACACTGATGCCACCTCGAAACCGTCGATGCGAACCGACGATGGTCGAGGCAGAGGTGCCGAATGGGTTTTGTTGGGGAGGCCGTTTCCCGGTGGATGTGATCGAGATCACCAATCGTCGCTGGTACAGCGTAAATAGCCAACTTTATCAACGCACGTACGCACACACATGTGCGCGGTCAGTGTATTTCAGATGATGGCGCCGCTGGATGGCAAAGGCTCGCTGTCTACGACGTGATACCGCACACCACAACCAACCGTGAGAAAAAAAAACGGTTGGGCTCTGCGACACGCGTGGAGGACGGTGAATGACGGGGTTTGGTTCGATCGTCTGCTCCTTCCACCAGCAAAACACGCCTGCGGTGGGTGGGTGGGAGAATAGCAAGATATCCACCGGTTCGGAATACGCACAAACACACACGCACGCACGTACGCACAAACACGCTATCCCGCAATAAGCAAAAAGAAACCGCTGCGCAGAGGTCGACTGGCGAATTTTTCACAACCCCCAAAATCGGGATGAATACCGTCGCTCAGGAGTACGATGATGAAAATGGTGTTTCAAATAAACGCTGTACAGCGGACACACAGGCCGATTTTGCTTTCCTCTGACTAGCTAGCTACCCATCACGATCCATCACTTACAAAAGCAAAACCAAAACAAAGCAGGGCTGCCGAGTCTCCGCAGCGAGGAAACGTACCTCGTCAGGCGTTCATTTGACAGCTGCGGTTGCCAAATGCACAATCGTCTCGGCAGGAAGTCATCACAGGGCAAATTTTTGTCTCACTTTATGAGTGGAACCATTTCTCATCAAATCAAAATCTCATCGAGATCATACTTTGTGATGAAACGAAGGTTTTATATTCAACAACACTATGAGGTATCAAATCATCTGAATTTAACGAGCTTCAATCATGATTTTGTGAGTTTAAACTCAAATAATTCTGGAACATCTCTCATGTTGAATAAATTGTGTTACCATGCTCACTACCCGAATAACAATTTGGGCGATGCTCTATGGAATTCACCTTGCACGATTTGAACACGTCGTTGGCTAGTTGTTAACTTGGAGTTGCAGTTGTTAAGTTCGTGGTGAATCCGAACTGATCCATGCTTAAAAAATCTGATCCCATCCAAAATATGGGATCAAAGCTACTTGTGCGGTGATACCGATCCTTTGCGCTCTGGGATCACTGTTCAAGATCGTCAGGACCTACCGAACTGATACTATCCCAAATTTCCCCTGATTAGTAATTTATCGATACCGAATTTTAGAGCAATTCCTACCACTATTGTTAATAGGAGTGAGAGCTATGAGATGAAATTTCCATGCTTCTCACTAGGCAAGATTCACCTCACTCATGGATGTTTGTTCGGCATGGTACAGTGCAATCTAAAACTTAAGATTATTCCAAAGTTCATTTCACTCGATTGATTTGGAACACTTTGGAATCAATAGAATCAAAGGATCAATATTATGCAGTAAATTAGAAATGCAAAGCAATATCATTTTTGATCTAGTTTGGTTGAGAAACGCTGTCTCACGAACATGTACCAACGTGTTGAACCAAGACGGAATAAAAAAGATTGGACGACTATAGTCGTAATTGGTGCATAATTTGATATCTAGTGTGTGAATCACGCTGGATGAGCAATGGGCTTGATTTTCATCAACTTCCGTTGTTTTTCGCAGGGCCGGAAGACACGATTTTCCCAATGTTCTGTCCATTTTTTCAACTGTCATTTTTGTTTTGGAATAGAGAAACGTCAAACAGAGCTGACAATTAAATGAACACATAATTTGTACGCAGCTGGCAAGTGGAGGCTTCTCTTTGCTGGATACGGTTCCTGAAATAAAGTTCTAAAGCGTTGTGGTGTTTTACGGGCGGATGTAATCATGTCGGCCCTTAAAACTAACTTTTTTGTGGTGGTCACGCTTATCGTGGTACGACTCCAGGCCGCCCTATGGTCGACCATTTCCGATTGCGACGAAACGTTCAACTACTGGGAGCCGTTGCATTATTTGCTGCGGGGTAAAGGCTTTCAAACATGGGAGTACAGCCCGGAATTTGCTTTGCGGTCCTACAGCTACCTGTGGCTGCACGGTTTACCGGCCAAAATTCTTGGCCTGGTAGTCGACAATGGTGTAGTGATCTTCTATTGCATACGGTGTCTGCTGGCTGTTGTGTGTGCCTTGCTTGAATATCGCCTCTACAAGTAAGTATTCGTCTCGGGTTGACTTCATTATGTGATCGTGACTAATTCTGTTTTTTGGTCCTCGCTTCGGTTAGGGTTTTAAAGCGCAAATGTGCGGGTGTGGTATGCAACATGTGGTTGTTTCTCCAGTTAGTGAGTGCTGGAATGTTTATCTCCAGCACTGCCCTGCTGCCAAGCAGCTTTGCCATGTACATCACCCTAGCGACCATTGCGGCGTGGTTGAACGAAGACTCGAAAACGGTAATAGCCGTAACAGCCCTTTCCGGTTTGATTGGTGCGTGACTCATCTTATGGCGATCAGATGTCGAGCAGATGTAACTTATTCACTGTTCTATTTTTACTCCCGTAGGTTGGCCATTTGCTGTAATTGTCGCTGTCCCGTTCACACTGGAACAACTGTTGTGGAAAAGGCAGATTGTGCCCTTCGTTAAAAATGCACTGTTTTATGGCTGCCTGTTTGGTATTCCTATAGTGCTTATCGACAGCCTTTACTTCGGAACATTCACCGTAGCTGCAGTGAACATAATTCGTTACAACGTGTTCACCTCCCATGGTCCTGATCTTTATGGCGTTGAGCCTGTACTGTTTTATGGGAAAAACCTGTTTCTCAACCATAACATCGCATTTACGATCACTGTTTCGTCTCCAGCGGTGGTAATATTAGCCGCAGCGGTTCGTGTAAGGAACACGAAAAATCGTCTTTCGCCATTGCAAGCGCTGTGGCTGATGATGCCTCTATATCTGTGGCTGATGGTGTTTGTGGTCCAAGCTCATAAAGAAGAACGGTTCGTAAATGAGGCTTAACCTTTACTAAGCACGCATACATACACACTTGGTCGATTTCATCCTGTCATCGTTCCATATTTTTATTTACAGGTTCCTTTTCCCTGTCTATCCATTTTTTTCGCTCGGCACAGCATTGCTGTTGGACCAAACGTTTTCCCACATGAAGCGTGTCTTCGGAGCACCAAGGTCGACAATTGCAAACCGTGCGATGGGTTTCGTTGTACTCGCCACTGCACTGTGCCTAGGTGTGTCGCGAATATTGGCCAATTCAATGCATTACCACGCTCCGATGGCCATCCTGAACGGATTGCCTCCAGCGAACGATCAAGAAATGAATGTGTGCTACGGTAAAGAATGGTACCGCTTCCCTGGCAGCTTTTTCCTTCCACCCAACTACCGTGCGCGTTTCATCGAGTCCAGCTTCACCGGGATGCTGCCGGCATACTATCAGGAAACGGAAAACGGAACACAAATCGTGCACGATTACTTCAACGATCAGAACAGAGGTCATCCGTACATGTTGTTTAACCTGAGCGAATGCGATTTTCTTGTGGATTTGGATACGGGCGCATCCTACGATGAGCAGAACAAGGAACCAAACTATTCCGCCGACGAGAAAACGTGGTCCATTGTGGAGAGCATCAAATTTGTGCTCGCTGCACGATCTGATATGTTCGCTAGAGCTTACTACGTGCCTTCGTATCCGTACATTGTGTATGGGAACTACAATTTGTTGCAGCGGATAAAGATAAACTAATCGCTGATGCGATGGTGGGACAAACTTGCCCGTTAAGTTTAGATTTTGATACACATTTATACATCTATAGTTTATAATCGAGTATAACGATTAAGAAGACAAAGTATGAAATCCTCATATTGAATACACTTACGGGAGGCAGCTATTGAAGTAATACATGCGAGACGTTTACCAGTAATTCACGCATTTAGGGTCTCCTAATTTTTAAATATATTATCTCTATTCAGAGACTTTTAACTTCAAAAATTTCGAAAAATCCCCAAAGTAATTCCAAATAATTGCCAAAGTAATTACCAAAAGAAATCGTTTAGGTAATCTCAGACAAAAAATTGTCAACAACGAATGAAGTTCGAGAATCACAGCAATTTGAAAGTGACTAATCAAATTAGCTGGTGCTGTCCTAATTGAGTCAATTGTTTGAAAAGTTCTAGAATGTTTAATAGCAACATAATATATTGTCTATATTTTTAAAGGATTGCAAATATACAACTATAAGTTAAGACGAAAGAATTCTTTGGGAACCAAAATTTGTTTAAACGATATCAATAACTGCCCTTCGGCTTCTATTTGTGAGCCACGTTGGTTGTGCGATGTAGGAATTCAGATACTGGGATATTTTAATAACTCACCGTATTGGACTTATGTTCCAAGACCTCAATGTATTCGAAACCGGCAGCTTAGGACATTACGCCTCACTATCGAGTGCAAATTTACAACTCCAGAAGGAACCGTTGATTTGTGTTTGGTCAAACTGTCAAACTGAGTATATACCTGCAATTTCATGGATCGACAGACGAAGATTCCAGTATTTTGAATAAAGAACAGCGCGCGAAGGAGCAAAAAATGTATCACCACGTTGAAAAACAACCTTTCGCATTTAAAATTGAATTACAATTGCTTTTAAGCACAGCCCGTTACCAGAAACGCTACCAACTTCTCCCAAAGAAAACCGCACACCGTTGACAGATCGGAACGGGTTTTTTTTTGCGGGACGTTTTTGTGTACACGAAAGGATGCACGGTGGATAAGCTTTAACTTTGGAGAAAAACAACAAACCCTTACCTACATTCGCTGGCTACCACGCCCGTTGTTGCTGCGCTTGCGAATCTTGTGCAGCAAACGTTCGTTGCTTCGTTGTTTACCGTAGTGATTAGCCACACGCACCTAGCGAACGATCCGCACCCGTCAGTGTTTTATCACATAATTCTCGCTTCGTTACCCAACTTCACGACCCGTCCACAAGACGGGAGAAGCACAGCGTTGTGAAAAGGGCGACTAATCAAACTTCAATCTTAATCTCGTAGCCAGGTGAGTATGGAGAGATAAAGAACCCTCCTAAAAACACTTGAATGGCACGCGCTGTGACCCGAACCAGATTCAACCACACAACCGTTTGGAACATCAGCAAGTGCAAAGGATGTGTGCATAGAACTACAATTTGTTTAAGTGTGGCATTAATTAATCTGAAATGCTCTCCCTAACTCTTTTAGCGTTGTTCATCTTCTCGGTGTACGTACGTGTTGCGTCTGTCCACAAGTGTTTTTTTTTATTTGTCTGTACACAAAAGCCTTGAAGTCTCTCTTCTAATGATTTGTTTTCTTTCATCTTGCAGCATAATGTCGAACTACCGTCCCCGAGGAGCAATTGCCAAAGTATTTTTTGACCGTATTCACAACGACGATGTTATACAGCAGATTGATATGACCACGGTAAGGGTGCGAATGAAGATGCAATGATGAAGAAAATTGGCAAAATTGATTGCGAGCCGCACCGATGCGGGGCGACAATACTCGACTTAAAAACGTGGTTACTTTGATTTATTTCAATCACGCACTCGAGATAATAGCTTATCTAGGGAAAAGATCAGTCACGTACACTTTACGACGATCGATGAAGGGTCTCCTTTTACCATCTTCGCATGGCCGTAACCTCTAACACACTTCGACTCTCTTGTTTTAGTGGTACACCATGGGGAAATTGCCTCGCAAATATGGAGCTCTGTACCATCACCTGAATGGACCGGACGAGCTTACCCTCGAGTGGTTGGAACGATCGAAAAAAACGTCCGGCCGTTTCTGGTTGCAGCTGTGCCACGAAGTAGCTAAACTATTCCTCAACATGTTCATGACCCAGACCGATATCAATGGTTTCCTGAAGCGTGGCTCTATGTTTATTCTATCCGAGATGCAGTTCGACGAATTTCTTACGGCCGGAGGGTTTTTCCAGCATCGCGAACGGCAATCAGCGGTAGGAACCTGCACGCTTTACACATAACGATGGGACAGTAGTAGAAATGTTTCCTTTCTGCTTCTAGTTGAATGTATGTGACATTGGTGCAGGTGATGGAGAAGTCACGTTACGTTTAGTACGCACCTTGCAGCAAAAACGCAGTTGGCAAGTTACAACCTACGCTACCGAATCTAGCTGGACGATGAGAAACCGGCTGAATGAGAAAAATTTCATGTAAGTGGATACCGATACGGGACACGCTGTTTGAATTCTTACGTTGTTTCCATTTGTTCACATTTGCAGTGTGCTGGAAACTCTAAACCAAATCCATCAAGCAGATCTCATCGTGTGTTTTAACGTGCTTGATCGATGTTTCGATCCACATGTTATGCTCAGTGATATTTACGAATCGTTAGATCAGACGGGATTCGCACTGATAGCGCTGGTGTTACCATACAGCCACTACGTCGAAAAAAGTAAGTACAGTTGCCTCCTATTTTATACACCTTCATATTCCATGCATGTATGAGAAGCTGTTGAGATGGGATTGTATCACAAATTGTTTAATTTAATATTGTTCGGCAAATAGTCCATCTATAGCAGATTCGTCCGCGATTTATGGGCTGGGGGTGGGGTACCTGGTGATGGCAAATAATTAAGTGATCCTCAGCTTTATCATGTGATATTTGTTGGATTATTATTGAGATTTTCAGGTTGAATCGTCATAGCAAGTGGGACTTATATTTTGATAACATGCGGTGGTTTGCTTCGAGAAGTTAACCGGTCAGTGAAAGGGGAGCCAATTTTCCTTGAATAGTCCAGACTGTAGTTTGACAAACAATTTAGGAAAACCTTAAGTCGTTGAAGGCATAATCGTATAGAAGAAGAATGCACATTGCGGCAATTCGCAAATTGCAATCGAGAGGTTGGTTTCGCTTGGAAAAGCGGTTTGATTGTGAGTCCTCACGTTTGCCGCTCACTATCCTGCGTAGAAGATTGAAAACCATGGCCAAATTGAAAGATCTTCATACAGACATAGAAACCGAATTAAAACACGTATTTGATTGGATGCTGATGGTCGCTTCGCTGTTGTTGTCTTCCGATTTCCGATCAATGACTAGATTCCAGCCACCTACCCTTAAGGACACTGTTGGAACCGTGGCCCCCAGAGAAGCGACTCACCGTGGAGGAAGAGCTGGAAATGTTCTTCGATGTGTTGCAGTCGGTAGGCTTCAAAATACGGACCTGGACCAAAGCGCCATACCTGTGCGAAGGTGACCTGCGCCAGTCATTCTACTGGCTAACGGACTACGTTGTACTGTGTTCAAAATAAATGTGCAATCATTCCAGTTAACGACAAAAGGCAAAGGAGCTAATACCCGACCGATGGTTCTTTCGTATCCTGGTGATGATATCACGTGCACGGGGCCGGCCGGTCCGCGATACCGCGTACGAAAACAAATGCATCTGAAAAAAAGGTTAATGTACCGGAATGTGTGGTTTATTTCGTTTTGCGTTTCACCTACGTAATGTAACATATGTTGAAAGTGATGTTCTGTAAACTTTTGAAATATTTGCTACACAAAAACATGATATATATGTATATATGTGTGTGTGTGTATGTATATAATCTTGTAAAATGGATCGCGCGCGGACATGGTCGCACGGCAAAAAACACACCCCTATATAAACGAGAAATGATGATGCATGTGTATAATGATGTATCCACAAACTGTGCCTCCGCGTGTCGTGCGACCGTTGATAAAGAACACGGCCGCCGGGGCGTGCGCCAAGGGAAATTTGCCTTTCATCTTCCTAAATGTTACTGTTACGCTTGGTGTGTGCGTGTGTGTGTTTGTTTGTTTGTGTGAACCATTAACATCCTTCAATCATCAACTTCATGCTCATTGTCTAAGTTTCAAAACCGTTTGTGTTTTGGTGGCCGCCCAACGTTTGGCTGTTTGCCGGTTTGGGCAGCGCTTTGCTTGATTGTGCTTCGGTGTCGTTCATGTTGTTGTTTTGTTTTCGTTCGAATATTCGTGTGAGTAGTTTCGTTGCGTTAGATTTGCAGTGTCTCCATTACGAGAACAGTCGCTTCTTTTTGCGATTCTTCATGTCAAGCTCCCGCGAAAGGCTCATGGTGCGCATAAATTCGGTTCGCGAACCACCACCGCTCCCGATGCCCCCGATCGTGCCACCGAACGAAAGCTTCCGCTCTGGCGTCGCATCACCCCGGCCCGCACCGCCCGTTCGGCCCGTCGAGTAGCGGCGCGAATAGTGGGCCGGCCCCACCGCAAGCTGATCCTTCGTGTCCTGAAAGGACGAACGCCGCGAACCGGGCAACGATTTCGAGTAATCCTTGCCGATCTGGTGCACCTCGAGCGTTTGCATCTGTATCTCCGACTGGGTCGAGCCGCGCCTGCTCCCGGACACGGACCAGTTCGGATGGAGCAGGTACCGGCTCTCGTCCAGGCTGTCGACATCGTCCGAGATCGAGCGCTGGAAGCGCGAACTCTCGATGCTGCCGTACCGGCCGAACGAGGCCGAACTTTCGTCGATCGAGCTCTGGGAGGTGGTGGTCGAGCGGCGCCGGAGCCGGGCGGGCGGTACCGGGCCGGAACCGCGCAGATGGTGCGGATCCTCCAGCCGGTACCAGACGGCCACATCGTCCAGGCAGGCTTTCTGCAGCTTCACCGAACATTCGCCGAGAAAGATCGGCTCCGAGTGGGGCAACAGATCGTACAGCACTATCTCTATCTTACGGTCTAACAGATTGTCACTGAACACGTCCTGGAAGGTAATGGTCGCGTTCCAAATGGGATTCAGAGAGGGAGTGGACACTTCGGTCTGGGCGACATGCGATTCGTTCCTAGAAAAATAAGGGAGTGTGAGCGGGAAGAAAGAAACCGGTTTCAGTGCGTGTGATCGTGGGTTGTGAGTGAGTTGGGCGATGTGACCGAAAACAAGATACAAATCAGGGGTTAGGTTGGTGTTCGTGACGTGGGTTGGTGGGTTGGTGGGTGGGTGTGTGACGTGCGTGTGTGCGATGTGAGAGCAATGAACGATACAGGGATGATCTTCGGCACGGCGCGCATGGATGGAGACGCATGGTAGTTTTTGGGTGCCAGCGTCACGCAAACTCACGTGTCACGCGTGTGCGCATGGGGGGGTCACGAGTGTTGGCGGTGCGGTGTACGTGTTTGTTTGTTTTGATACGATCGATTAAAAACAGAGGGTATGGTCGTTTGTTTTGATTTGTTCAGTGTTTGTTTGTCTGTTTGTTCAAAAGGAACGCTTTGATATTACGTTTTGGGTAGCAACTTGATCGACGCATAGGCTTCCGGATACATGCCATAGCCCAGCGATTCATCGCGCTCCGGCAGGTCATCGGCAGCCATCACCGAAACGACAAGTTCGTTTCGCTCGCCGTGATAGTAAACATGCACCTGAACCCTACCGGACACTAACTTGCCCTTTGCTATCTGTTCCTGAAGGAAAGAAAAACAGAGAAGGAAAAACATTAATCTTTCCATCGTGTGTGCAATGGGTGGGGGGAGGGTTCTGTGCGTGGTAGGTTTTTTAGAGCGGGGGTTGGGGGAGAATTGTTTTTGTTTGTTTTTCGTTAAATTGTTTGTGAAATTTTCTTTTGATAAATCTTCTCTTCCTTTTTCTCTCTGTCTCTATCATTTTCTCTCTCTGTTTCTCTCTCTCTCTCTCTCTTGCTCTCTCTGTGACTCACTATTTTTCGCTACCGTGCACGCATTCTACGTGGGTGCATGCTGGCCGTTTGACACGTGCCGGAAGTGCTTCCGGAAATGCTACCGGAACCACGGTGCTCATGAAACAAGAACGAAAACAAAAAAAAAACACACACACACATCAACACAACACTAAAAAAATACTGCTAACAATAGCAAATCGGAAACACATTCGGTTCCGGGCGGGGAGAAATGCAGGGGGTGGTTGCTTTTTAAAGTAGTTTTTTGTTTGGTTTTGCTCTGTTACTTCTATTACTTTTCTCGTAACGTACGGTGTAACACACACACACGCGCGTTTCCAAAGAAAACGGCAAACGGAGGGGTTAGAAAAACAAACGAACAAACAAATGGAAAGCAGTACCATGGGATGGGATGAGAGGGCATTCCGGTGAACATAGAGCTAGTGGGGTTATTGTTGGCTGGTTGGTTGGTAGCTTGTATTGTTTATATGCAGCGATTAGCGTTGATGGTTTCCTGCTTGCAACGTTCGAGGATACAAAAGAAACGAGAACACCGACACAGCGAAAAATACAACAGTGTGTGTAATTTGGTGAATGTAACAACACGTAGAACAAGAAAGCAGTTATGGGTAAAGCACAACGTAATATCTGTTTCATTAGCTAAATTTTGTCTTCCAAAATTACCTGCCAATGTGTTCGTGTGTGTGTGTGCAAGTGTTTGTTTGTGTTTGAAACTGTAGAGGTGTGACGCGCTTTTGCGGGGTGATGTTCTAAATTAAAATGGCGGCTTGCGGTGCAGGTGCGAATTGCAGTAACAGCGAATTAGAAGTAAGTTCTTGCTAAGGTATGCATCGTTTGTGTGTTGGTCTATGAGGAAAAGAATGAAACATAAAACTATATCGGAGGCATTGCAAGAAGTGTCCGGAGAGGGTTTTCCCCACTACGATCTTCGCCGTCTACACCCTCTTCCGGTCTCTTGAAGACTTGCATCACCCGATCGCAATCAGCGATCGATCGCTAGCAACTCCCCTCCATGAGGAGGTCTGTCGAGGAACGAATCACATGTCGCCTGCATTAGTCGCGTGTAGAAGGTACGGGAATAGCACGATGCGGCTGCTAAATTGGTGTTCTTGTTGGTGGTGGCAAAATATAATAGATAAACTCTGTCTAAATAAACAAACATACGATTAGCTAAAGGTAGACAAACAGTATAGAAATGTGCAAACGAACTTCCGCACAGATGGCAACACGGAACACCTTCAGAGCGGTGAAGCAGAGTAGCAGAGTAGAAAAGGGGATATTCGTAATGGTGGATGAGAACGAAAATGAGTGTGAGGTTTCATGACGCTGTGGGCAGCGGGGTGGGCCGCGTTGTCGTTCATCCACTGTTGTGACTGCTGTGCATCCCCAACCCGTCCGTGTGCGACGAGTCCTTTGGCCGCAATATCCTTTCGCAATATCCCAATATAAGGAAGATGATGAAGATGAGATGACGGTTGGTTTTTTTTTTGCTTGTTTTTGTTATGTTGCAATTAAGAGCAGAGACAGTATATGTAACAACTAAAACAACAACGATAGTTAAAAAAGAAACACAACTACAACAACATTTTCTACTGCAATTACTTTGCCTACAGGATACAATTTAATTGTAAATGTTTGTTTGCTCGCTTGTTTCTGGTTTGCCGGTATTTGATACGCAACACACGGGGTTTTACATAACAGAACAAGAACGATAACGCAACGCGGAACATTCAGATGGCGGCAATGGGTAGTGCAAATGAAGCTAATCAACCACCAGCAGCGTACAAATCGCATACCAGACCAGGATTGTGGTTTGGCTTTTGCTGGATGTAAAAGATACAACTGGCCAACTGGTGCACAAAAAGGCGCTAAACAGGTGAAAAAGTCTCTTAAAACTGTTACTTTGTTGTGCGGATTGCATACACTTAGGCGTTTATATCCGGCGCCTGCCGGTATGCAATTTGTCAAACTTTTGCGTTACGTGATTTTTGAGTACGAACGGTAACGCTGGAAACATTTCTGGCTACTGTTCGAAAACAACTGAAATTTGTTGAGGAACGTGTGGGTTTTTCTGGATCTTGTTGAAAAATTAATTTGATTGATTTCTCGCTTGATACATCCTTCTTGTCGGAAAGCTTTACAAGCGTGAACATGGCAGAGATGTAGCAATTCTTGATATCTATTCGTATAGAACTAGAATGTATCGAGATAGATGTGGGATCTACTGGATCTTGCTTGAATGTAATCTGATTCTGGTTGGAGCTTGCTCGTGGAAATCCAAAATTTGCAATTTGGGTTTGAAATCCATCTAAGCTAATTTTAATAATATTTGAACAGAAATCTCAAATGGCATCCCCGACTCTACCAGAAAACAACGCAGACAACCCTGTAACTCGAGAAAGCTTTATACATAATCGATTTACATTTGCAAAAGTTCAAGAAAGCTAGCAAGATGCCACATCTACCTTAATGCATTCCAGTTTAACTTGAAAATAAATCAGAATTTGTTTCAACTTGCCTAGGCAACCTGTAATATCTGCAAGGGGGATCCGGTGGTTTTTGGGGCTGAAGGGTGGTGTATTGGTAACGGCGCCATTCTTCACACGACAGGACCGGACCAATGCTCAGTACACAAGACTGACCGCTACGGGTAATTAAAGTCAAAGAAAGCGAGAAATGACAGGCCTGGACCTCTCTTGACATTGCTGTGCCGATAAAGAAGAAGTAAGATCTACTTCACCATATACTTAGCTTCTTGTGCACAGTGTATATCTAAGTTCCTGATCTGTGCATATTTGGCCGCTGGTGGTTAATTGGATTGCATTTGCATGTTGTTATTATTCGTAATTTGCTACTGACAACTATGTTTTCTTGATACTTTAAATATTGTTTCTCTTTTGCATTGTGTGCTTTCTCTTTCTGCTCTCTTTTTTCCTTTCTCTCTCTTTCTCTTTCTTTCTTTCGTACTTTCTTTCTATTCATCTCTACCGTTGTTCTTGATGCTTACTTGCTCTTATCTATTCGTTTGAACATTTCCTTTTCTATGTTTGTTACGCTCCTGATCATTCCGTTTGACTTGTTTGGAGATTTGTTTGACCTTATGCTCCCAGGAGTACTCCGTTGGCATGGCATTGTCTAGTTTTAGATGCGGTTGTTCATTTGATATCTTCTTCTAATATGAAATTTCCACAAATTTGATAATGTTGTTGTGTTTTCTTCGTAGGTTCAGTTTCTGTATCGTAAGCGCGTGTTGATGATGAAATCTTTCTTGGCATCGGTGTTTGATTATTGTGTTTGAAAGCTTGTTTGCAACAAGTTTGAAAGCTGCACAGTTAATCTCGGCGTTGTTTGTGTGTGTTTGTGTGTATTTTCATTACTGTCTGCCTGTTACTTCACATCAAGCTCATTCTTGTTTTGTCAGTTTTTCTACCTTTGAATTGATATATCGAGTTGATGTTGTTCTTTTTTTTCTTGTTTGTTTCAATCTACTCTTTATGCTTCTTATTAACAAGTAATTTTATTTGTCCATGATCTGTTGTTTGACTTACTTGTGCGATTTCTGTCTTCTCGTGTTGTGTGAGTATATGTATATGTGTGTCTGCTCTCGGTAGAATACGCATAGGTATGAATGTATGTATGTATATATATACTTTTATATATAGATTATTGTATCCTTTTACCAATACTCCATTTGGTTTTCTTATACTACTCAAAATATAAAATATGGAACTCTTTCTCTCTTTGCTTTTATATCGCTCTTTCCCTTTTCTCTAATCACGTGTATATGCTATAAACAGTACAGAAAAGACGAGAGAGCGGACCCGATTGTATGTTGAAAGCGCTACTTGTTTAGTTTCACCAATTCACTACGAGAACGTAAACACCTTAGGGCAGCCATTTTTTTTTTCTCTCTCTCTCTCTCTCTTGAGGGAGTTGTAATAGGTTAGGCATATCGCGCTCCTTTAGTTATGCAAACGAAATGCGGAAGAGGATCACACCTTCCGATGCAGGATCAGTGATCAGATGAAACGTAGACGTTTGGGCATCACAAGATGTCGTCCTCCTAGCCCTTATTGTTTTGCTATCCATTCCCATTACGCTACTAGTGGTACGCACTGCCAAGTCGTCAGGAATAAAGGTAAAGACTTTGCTGTTCCTCTGCACTGTCTAAGTAATGCTACTTTACACTACTGCTATTGTAAATGGTTAAATAATGTAGTTGATATCTATTTGGTAGATTGTTCCTTTTCTGTAACTTTGTTCCTTCGTATGGGGTTGTGTGAGTGTGTGTTTTTGTTTTTTTTTTATTTTGGCCGTTGCTGTTAACTGCCTTGCAAAATTACCATGTAGCTACATATACACGCACATCAACTTGATAGAAAAAAGTAACGTATTGATAGATTTATACCGGTGTTTTAGGCAATTTGCGTCTGGTCGGTGAAGAGGGAGACTTGTCCACCGTTGATTCACTCTCTGCGATAGAAGGGGAAAAAAACATGCAGAATGGAGGTTATGTGTTGCTGGTGATGCGGTGGAAGCAGTGTCTTACCTGATGCTAGCGTATGCACGTTCGTGTCCGGTAAAGCTCGTGTCGAATTACTGCTGCCGTAAGTCGAACCGACGTTCATGCCCATGCCGCCCTCGTCTAGCAGCTCGCACATCTTAAAGTCGGTGGCGTGCTCGACCAGCAGCTCGGCCGTGTCACCCGTGCGATCCATGATGGCGCACACCTCCTCAAAGCTGCGATCGGTCAGCGAGGTACCGCACCACTCCAGAATCTGGACGGGACGAGATCGGCAGAGCCAGAGGCTGCGTTATGTGCTCGAGAAAAAAAAAACGCACAGATGTTGCGTTACCTTGTCACCCTGCTGGAGGCCTCCTTTTTCGGCCGGTCCACCCGGCACGGTCCACACGATGTACGCAAAGAGTCGTCCGTCAGCACCCGTTTTACCACCGACCACACGCATCCCAAAGCCACGTGCTAATGCAGGAGAGAAAGATAGATAAGCAAAACGTCACGCTTGTGTCACGCGCACGAACGGCGGACGTACTTCTGTGCGCTTTATCCGAGGGATCCCTTCGCAGTAGGACGCTCCGTTTGGCGGCACACAGTGGTCCAGCGTCGGCGTCGTGTATCACGATCTTGATACCTTCGCCGTCCAGCGACGTCTGCCGTTTGGGTGCTTCCAAATCCTCCAACGCCGGACACTGGTAGACTGATATGTTCGCAGAGTTCTGGGCAGTTTTGTCTTTCAGTGCCGGAATGTCGGGCCTGCGAAAGGAAGGTGATAGGGAGAGGCAGATGTAGCGGCTGGTTGGATGGCAAAGCCAAAGGGCTAGCTATAGCTTACAGCTGCGAACCACGTCGCTTGTGTCGCCGATCGTCGTCCACAATCAGTCCGGCCGCTTTCATATCCGCCACCGTGTGATCATCCGCACCGAACTCGTTCCCGTCCGCCATCATCTTCATCGACGAGCGGCGCGATGTGCTGATCTTTTCCGGATCGTCCGGCGCCAGCTTTACCGACTGCATCGCATTGACCAGCACGCCCGGCGCGTACACGTCGTACGCCGACTTTCGGCGCGGCATCGGCGGCGGCAGGTTCAGGCCCGCCTCGGCCAGATTCGTGTCGGAACTCATCGTTTTGAACTCGTCGTCGTAGCTCCGCTGGCGGGACATCTTGGTCGAGGGGCGGCGGGAGAAGACGCGCGGCGTCCCCAGTTCCATCTCCTTCCGGCCGGGCGGGCTGGACGATCGGCTCGGTGCGGCACTGTGACCCTTGCGCCAGTCCATATCGTTCTTCGGGTTCTGTACACCTTTCAGCTTTTCCAACTCCTTCAGCGAGGCCGGCGACACGTCCGAATGGCGGCGTAGCTCGGGACTGCGCGGTGGTGCCAGCGCGGAACCCTTGCCATCGTCCAGATGCTGGTTGAAGCCCAGCTTGATGTCCGAATGGCGCCGCTGTAGCGTCTCCATGACCGGCACCTCCAGGGCGGAGTCGGTCGATTCCTGGGGTATGCAAATGCGGGACGCCATCTTTCGCCGACAGACGCTACATCGCCAGAGATCCTACGGAGCAAAAAACCCGGGAAAAAAACACTTTGTTGATTAAAGGCCACTCAAGCGGGACGGTGCTGTGACTCCAATTAGATGCAAAGTTCAAAAGAAAATCAAAATGCTACAGGGCGAGCAAGAGGAAGAGAGAGAGAGAGAGAGAGAGAGAGAGATGTAGAAGGATGGTCCTATCTAAATCTTACCAAGTCTTCCGAATCTTGTAGCTTGCTATAGCTGGCACAGTCTTCGCAAACCTTCTGATCACACTCGACGCAGGTCTTTTTGAAGTCGTTCGGTTTAAACGATTTCAAACATATCCGGCACGAACCGGACCGTGTGTTGAACTTGTTGCCCTCGTTCGCCGCCCGCTCGGTAACTGCCGCCGTATCCTTGCCGTACGGGTCTTCCTGTGGTGTCGTCTCTGTCGCATCCGGCACCAGCGATGGGCGTGGGGACATTTTGTTCACTTTGGGGTCGATAAAGAAGGCAAACCATCACCAATTACTCTTACACAAAGAAACAGCTATTCTCGAGGTTGTTGTTCATACGGCAACAATTAACGACATGGACGACTGACGTCCAGAGCTTACCTCTGTCCTGTGCCGTCAGCAGCGACGTGGAAAGGGTTTGCTTCAGCTTCCCGAACGCTCCCGTGTTTTCCATCGACGGTTGCTGATGAGATGCCTCATCGGTGGCAACCATCTACAACAAAAAACCGTACAAAAGATGTCGATCAGCAGCTAGAAGCACATGTTGTTCATTGGTGTGTCGTAGGTTGCTGAAAATGACCATGGGATAATATGCTTTTCTTATACACCCACACCACCGAACGATAATAAAGCTACTCAGGCGAAACGTCTAGATTAAATTCGCTCCCACGTTCACTATTTGCTGGCCTGGCTGACCGCCTTCCGCGCAACATTTTCAATTAAATGGCGCTGGACGTACGGTGTACCGGGTCGCTTTGTCGAATGCACATCAAAGGCGTCCGTGCCTGGGCGCAATATGCACCGGCACAATGGAAGGCGTACCGGCGTATTGTAAGCAAAATTAATATCTATTGACACAATATTTTAGCACCGACACGATGATGGTGCTGCCGCACGAATTACAGGTATTACGCCCAGGGCGTGTTCAGCGTGGTGCGTGCTGTACAGTGCTTACACCGTCGGTTAGCGTTGCTAGCGGCGCAACGATAAAGATCGTGCTAAATTTGCTGCCTGCTGTCGTCTCTCTAGCTGAAGAAAGCACCCTGTTTGGCTTTTTCGTTCTAATAGTCCTTTCTGAGCCGCACAATTCTTTTACCTTCTATTGCCTCTACTTACAGCTCGTTATTTGCTACCTCCGCTCGCGCAGTGCGTGTAAAGTTGGCAGCGAACCCTGCCCATGCCGGGACGGCACTCTCTCTTTCCGCCCGTAAAGCTATTGTTTTGTTTCCACTGGTTGTTTTTGTTGTCTCGCTATAGTGCCTTTTTGCTTCAGTGTGTGTTGTTGTTGTTTGTGTGCGGCTGTCGAACGTGGTGTGTGTGTATAATTAAAATGAAAATGGACGCCTGAACGACCGATGAGTGTGCACCGCCCGGAAGAAAGCTTGGAATCCACTTGACTTGGAGCAGCACAAAAGTTGAACTTGCGCTAGCGCTTGTACCGAAGCACTCTATTGTTGTTCGGCTGGAAGAAAGCTTAGGTATTGCAGAATCGGGGAATCGGGGGATGGGATGCACGTATAAATGTGGAGCTTATTGCAAGTCTCTTTTGTTAGAATGTATTGCAATTAAAATAAAATCAATTAAAAAGCTCATTATGTGTGTAAAAAAAACACATTTTGTTAAAACATGTTTCATGATGATTAAAATGATTTTCCACGCTTTCGATGTCAAAAACAGCTGTCCTGCATCTCAACCACAAATGGCAAAGATCAGCAGCACGACCATCAATGTGGCTAATAATTTTTGGATGCAAATTAAATTATACAATCTTGCGCTCGTTTCATCTCGATGCTGCGCGGCGGAACGTTATGCAAAAGCGTTGCTTTTTGTTCCACCTCTCCCCACTGAGACGGAACGATCGGGCGGAAAAAAACGGCGTCCTGGGACGGCGTTCCCTGGTGTGCCTTCGCTGTTCGGGATCACGCTGACAACTGACAGTTTGGGTGGGGAGCAACATTTAGTTGCTGCTGCTGTCTACTACCCCGTCTCTATTTCACCACACTATCCTGGTGCCCTCCCTCCGGATGGGGGCCCTCTGGGTGGTATGCTGGTTGAGCCGGAAAAAGCAAATGCGCTGGCAGAAATGAGCAAGCAAGATGCCCCGGAAGCAGCCCTGTTTGCCGTTCCCCCCGCTCCCCGGGGAAGTCGGAAGTCGGACAAGGATTAGAGACCGGATTGCGATGTGTTTGCTTTTCTACTCGGTTGCGCACGGTCCTGCTGTGCGGTGCGGTGTCCCTTATTTGCCCTTCGCCTGTGCAGGCGCATAAAAATGATGTCTTCACCGACCGGTACGTACCTTCTTCATGAACGACATTACGTTTGCTGGAAGCATTTTGAAATGTTAAATTCCGCCGCAGCGAACCCCTCGAGCGTGTTCGGTAGCGTGATGCACGTAGGTGCTGCAAAAAGGAAGCGAAAGGAGAAAACGAAACGAAACGGAGATGGGTTAGAGATTTTTCCACGATTTTTTTTGCTGTTTCTGCTCCATGTTGCTTCTGCATTTACTCGCAGCGCACAATTTCCACCAGCAACAGTTGACGGTGGCTGATGGACAGACATGTTTTTCCTCCTGGGAACTGCTTGGGGAGATGCGGAGTGGAGTGGAGTGGAGTGGAGTGAAGTGGATAGGGATTGGAGCGGCCCGTAGGATTGATATTTTTCTTTCAGTACGACCTCGAGGGAAATGGTCACGGGACATGGTAAACGGGAGAGATAAAATCAGATGCGATTTCCGAGCAATTTGTATGTAATGCGATATTGAAAAATTCGTTGCAACATATTGGAAAGCAAAAAAAGGGGGATCTAACGGAAAACCCCGCCTAGCGGGATACGCCGAGAAACAACAATTGTGTACTTTGTGTGTGTGTGTGTGTGTGTTTCTATGTTTTTTTGTTGTTATTGCCATCAAACAGCAATAACAGGACGTCCCGAGAAAATAACGAGTTGTTGACAATCTGTTGCGAAACGATCGCATTTTAAGATGGGGGTTGGTGGGATTATTATGGTGGATAATTAGAGACTCTTGTGCGAAAAGTAATCTTGCAAATGAGCGACAAAGATTTATCAAACCTTGATTGATGGGAGTGAAGTTGCTGCTTTGCCAAATATGATTCCAATTACGCTTTGAATGAAATTCTATTAATTAGTAGACTACATCATGTCTAGTAGATCTTTTGAGAAGAGTCAATCGTATGAATCTTTAAAGAGGAGTCATTCAAATCGGGAATCGAGTCTCAAATGAGTCACGAATCCTCAAAGCAGTGGTGGATCATGCCCCTTAAGTCCTTGGATTAATCTTTGCAAAAGAAATTCATACATTCAATTGAAAGATTCATTCTGATTCATGAATCTGAATCAGATTCATCCAACACTAATTACTTCAATTAATAGTAGAAATTACGAAGGGAGCATTAATACCGTAGTGCAGAAGAGTTCAGTTCTGTCCAAAACGTATAAGTGAAGATGAAATAAGTGAATTAAATTCTTACTCGTAAACACGATTTCTTGGTGTTGTCTTTTAGACATAGGCTGTTACTAATGTAAAAGGCTGGCATAGGCTGTTACTTACGAGTGACCCGGTGGTGTATTGATAGCGGCTCCGGTCTTCACACGACAGATCCGGTCCAATATCCCATCCGGACCAATCCCCCTTACGCAGGACTGACTATCCAGCTACGGGTAAATAAAGTCAAAGAAAGCCAGAAATGGCAGGTCTAGACTAGACCGTTCAAGGTTGTTGTGCCCGATAAAGGAAGGAATAGGCTGTTACTAATACTAGAACACGTATCTGTTCATTATCTGTTTAATTTAAATGAAACTTCATCTTTATCTGTCTCTTTTGGAGGACAAAATCCTTCAGACAATCCGACTCCTATGCTTAGATCTCTTTGTTCCTGTATCCATGAATGTGTTATTCATCTTCGTACCACGCTCCGATATGTTTCATCAGGAAATATTGCTGCGACCAGAACTCTGAATGCCACTCTTTGGTCTTTACGTCACTTTTGAGTCTAATCAAATCCTCCCATTTCTCATTGATGAGTAACATTACCTCTTAGATCTACAATCTCTCAATCTCATCTGGATATCGTATGATTGCGCTTTTACAATTTGTTACACCAAACGAATCGCCGTATTACGAAAGTGGCTGCAACTCTATTTAGCAATAACCGACAAAGGTTGCAGTGCCAGTGAAGAAGAAGTTTTGCTGAAGAACATTGAGCCGGAAGGGTTGTTAACGGATGGCTTAACCCGGCAAAAAGTTCAACCTCTTCAAGCTTGTGCGGATAGGCCAAGCAGGGTTGGAGGTATGAATGAGATAAATGATTGATGGACTCTAGCGTATGACAGTGGGAGTGAAGAACTCCATCAGGAAGCCAAGATCATTGCGCTTTTGTGTGAACTAACAACTTGTCGAGTTTAGATTTAGGGTCGGATTAAACGGTGCTTCGCTTATGCAGAGCCATCCGTTCAATTTAATTGGATTTTTTCATACAATAAGCAATCTATTAAACCCGACCAAGACCGATAACTGCTGTAGAACTTAAACAGGCATAGAAATAGTCACGAAGAAGTGATAGTTATCTAGGAACTGTTTCGAAATACAAATTTAAAAAGAATTCGCCTGCAAAAGCTACTAAGCTGTTTAGGTAGATAAGTTAGATGAGGTTGCCCTTGAGGGAGCTCCGGAGTCGAAGACTTGATAAACTTCATGACTCACCTTCAACTCCGGACATAAAAAACTGGATCCAACTCCGGATTACTCCAAGGTTAACTCTGGATTTGACTCTGGATTTGACTTCATAAATCAACTTCAACTCCGAAGTTAACAAACTGGATCCAACTCCGAATTATATCCAGAGTCGAAGTCCAGATTCCGAATAAAATCCAGAATAAATCCGAACTACTCCAAGGTTAACTCTGGATTAGACTTTGGAATACACCTGGTCCCTCGGTCGCTACATATCCCGGAGTTGATCCGGAGCTTCTTTTTGATGGCGAAGACGTTTTAGCTGCCGCCCGTATCTGTTTATTCGGTCTAGCTTGGCCAGTGTCATTCTAATGACGTGACCAGGCTACCGGAGCTTTTCAATTGAGCTATTCGTTTGATACAACTATGCGGTTTGGCATTATACCACACAGGCTATTTAATCGTTGGTCTGCATTTGGCTGAGTGCAAGCTTGTTTGCCGACACTCGGCAATACCCTCCCATCAAAGAGGTGCAACTCTATGCGGGCCGTTTCACACTGAACCACACAGTAACATGTTTATACTTAAGCGCCACTGCACGTCCATTGGTAGTGTAACATATTTATGTAAAGCTTTCCTCCCTGCGGGCTAGGAGGAACGGGATTGTTCGTCCAACTGAAGCTCGAGTGCAGCTGAAGCCCCATCACCTAGTGCTGCCGCTGCTGCCATCTGCTCTTAATAAACAACACTCATTCAGCCCGGGCGGAACAGGACGTTGCGGTGTCCCGTGGACGAGGAGAACCAGTTGCCCCATTTCCCCTCCCCCTCCGGTGCGATGCCGATGGAGGGGCCGCGCAATTCTCGGCGGAATGCATTTATTAAACCACCATGAGGATGCACATTACGTTATGAAATGTGTGTGAGCTTTTCAGTTATATTGCTTATGCTGTGTGTGTGTGTGAAACTTGCAACCATGATGAAAAGTGGTCCCGGGTGGTGTATTACACTATCTACCGCCCATCTACCGACAAAGATAGCCTGACTGATGTGTGTTGGTCGGGTCGGGTGTGATATAGACCCCGATGCAGCTGATGCACGGCGATATCAAGCAGTGGGTCGATTTCAGGAAGCTGTAAGCGCAAAGAAAATGGGAAATCCGGAAAAGAAGAGCAGCTAGAAAAAAAAAACAGGAGTAGGAAAATATACATAGAAACCACCACCGTCGATAGTCGTCGGTTCTAATGTTTCAGCGGGCGAAAACCCATTTAGCCTACCGAGGAGTTCGGCTTCGGCCGATTGGCCGGGTCGGCAACGAATCCATCCTTGACCTCTTCCGGGCGCACCACCGACAACGGCGGGGTGCGCATTATTTCGAATGGGTGGTTACTGACGAACGGATTCACCGACCGGAGAGGTTTCCAACAAGTTTTGCTTTCCAAGAGCGTTTTATACGGTGGAGATGGTTGGAACCTTAAAACCTGTCAGGAATTGGATGGATTGTCGGGAGCAGGGGGAAGGGATGGGGATGTTATTTCAGAACCTGCAGCGCGTGGTGCGTATAGATGAAAGTTCGCCAAGAGTTTTGGGATAGTTTGGTTGAGCTGATTAGCCGCCGGGTTGGGTACTGCTTGCGGAATTCCGGACGTCCCATTGCATAACAGTAGATTAATTTGTAACACTGCTTTCTTCACGTTTTATTGCCAGTCAGTCGACGGTGAGAATTTTAAATCACGATTAAACCGAGCACAGATAGAAATAGAGTTCGAGCGTGTCCCATCAATAGCGAGACTTTAATACTTAACGAACGTGCTCCACGAACTGGCCGGTTTTTCGATTCTTTGCGAGCCCGGATGGATCGAAAAAAAAGTCGAACCAATCGCAAAGCATGATTTGAGGCAACGATTCGAAAAATCGATTTAGAGTTTTAAAAGCTACCAGGGGGGAAGGGGAAGGAGGATTTTTGGTTCTGTTTCTATTTTTATTATCACCTGTCCGCATCTGTGTGGTCGCTGGGTGAAGCGTTGTGAAGGGAAAATCCCGGTGAGCTATTCCATCACCGAACGCCTTAATGTGACCAATTCGAATTCGGCAACGAACCACCATCATCATCATCATCAGAAAGCCGAGATGTGTGTGTGTGTGTGCGTGTTTGTCGGACTTTGTTAGTCCACCACCCTAATATATCTCGGGTGTTTCGCACCAATCTGCCCACACCCGCCATCTTATTAAAACGTAACGCAGTGCGAAAGCTCATCCATTTCGATTTCGTTACATGCGGGATCGGCCAGCATCCTGGTGGGTTCCGAAGGTGTCAAAGTGACAGGCGGCGGCGGCGGTGGCCAGATTTAATCGATAACGTTAATGCGAAGGTAGGGGGAAGCCTTTTTGTTTTACGCAGGAAGACAAATCATACGTATGAAACAAAATACTCGCTTCTCGGTTAGGGTATGATTTAATCTTATGGCAACCGTCTTGTGGCGTGTGGTGTATGACGGTTTACCAGCAGCCAGCCGCCTGTTGCTTGGATGCCGCGACAAGCGAACCCAGCCGGAGCGAAAACCCCTGCAAAAGTGCGGTTGGGTACGAAAATAAAATATGATTGATTATTATCGCTATTACTATATTACGAAAAGGTATTAGCCACCGTGATACTATTTATAGCAACAGTGAGGCAAATAAATCAACAGTGCGCCCACCTCGCCGCCATGATGCGCCAATGCCATTCACGCGCTGTATACACACGCACACAGTGTAGATTGATCATACACAGCGAATGCCACGGCGGGTAAGGATGATTCCTTCCCAGGTGGCCACCTACGCACGGAAGGTCAGCTTTAGCCACCCTCCGAACACACATACACACGGCCGCACGCAGGAAGAGGGTGGCGGTGGCAGAAAAAAGAAAAGAAAATATTCTCCCCACGGCAGCTGCTTTCTCTTCGCGCTCTCCTGGTGAGTGAGGTCAGCTTACGCTGTGTGCGGTTTGTGTGAGGAATCATCATCATCATCATCACCATCATCATGGTCTATCATGCTAACCGCCAGGATCTGACCGTACGGACTTTCCGAAAATGTACGACATCGTCGATCGCAGCGGAGCATTTCCCCCCCCTCCCATCGAAAAAGAAGGAAAAATCCAGCACGGTGAGAGAAAAGGAGAAGGAAAATCATTTTCTAATGCACCTTGAAAGGAGGGAGAGAAAGCGACTAAACGAAAGAGCGCATGAGACTGAGAGAGAAGGGCAGTGAGAGAGCGAGAGAGAGAAAGAGAGGGAGGTGTAGAAAAGACTACTAAACGTACATTATGTACTACTTGATGCTGCTGCTGCTGCTGCTGATGGAGTCGACGATTTTTGGCTGATTATTAGCCCTTGAGTGTAAATGTCCGCATCATCATGTGCCTGTGTTTGGCAGGTGTGCGCTCGTCCCCGTTTCACATGTTTTGTTGTACATCCCGATGCAAAAGGACACTATGTCCATGAGCGTGTGTGTGTGTGTGTGTGTAGGGGGGGTTGTATATGTGTGATAAAGTTGTGTTTATTCTCCACCTTCCGTCGCAATGCAATGCCCCGATGGAAAGGTGTTTGCTTGCTATATTTACCTGCTGGCAAGTGTCTCTCCGCTCCTTCGGCGTACCGTTTGCAACAACCAAAACAAAAAATAAAGCAAATCTACAATTCGTCCTTATTTTCCACCGTGTGTGACGGTAACGCTGGTGACGCTAAAGGGAAGTGACTGCACGGATGTGACGCTGTCATTGGCGGTATATCATGCGCGGCAGCTGATGGATCTAAATGGGGCACGGTACGACATTGAACCACTCCGGATGCTGTTGCTGCTGCTCATTCATTTGTTGCACATTTTCTCCCAACTACCGACACACAGGCACACAGGCAAACACACACTCACACAAACACTTAGGGCTTTGGTGCCCAACCGTCGAAAAGATGGACGACGAAGATTGTGACGCGGTGGGACCACTGACTGGCTGACGCAGATCGTGTCCGATAAGAAAAGGACACTCCAATCGGCCGTGGAGCGAGAGGAGCGGATTCTACCTGTCGTAGAATGAGGGTGGTTTTGGTTTTTTTTTATGTGTAAACTGCTTCAATTTTCCACGGAAAACAATGCGTTTTCCTGTTGAAGATTAAATGACGCACCGCTGGGCTATTTGGCCCTTGTAGTCGCGATAGAAAAACTTCACCAAGTGTCGCCCTGCAGTCAAAAGTGTAACACCCTCCCACAGACTAACGCTGGACAGTAACGATACACTGCATGCTCGATGTGTACATTCAGTCCCCCAAGTAGTAACACGCCTACTTAGTTCATTACACGACTTAAAAATTCTTGACGGCAATACACGGGATCTACTCAAGCCTGCAAAGCGTACGCCACGAACGAACTACACCAGATCCCGTGGAGGACAAATAGAATGCCATGCGCCAGGGCAACGGGAACGATTTGGCACGATTACCTACACCTGTGGAGCGGATGTTGAACTGTCCTTTGCGATGTTGTTACACTCGCCCACCGATTCACCACAATTCGAACAGCTCACGCGACAAATAAAAAACGGCTCCCCTACTAAGGACGGTGAAAAGTTCACCGTTGGCTCCCGTTGTGCCTGGAGACGCTGAGGGTTTCCTTCTGTGAGGTTCTGTGGCACACCGAAAGGTAATGTGCGTTATCGTTGACACGGCTGCTGTTTGTGCAGTAGTGCCCCAGGAAAATCGTCATCAGGAAGGTAGTACTCCTGTGGGACATGCGCACCACGAGATCCTCAGGACGAGAGCGAACGCGTGAGAAGAGAGCGCGAAGCGTGGAGAGTATGCACGCGGAATGGATGTCCACTGGTGTTTTTTTTGGCACGGGAGCAATAAATACGAGAGCTTAATCCTGCTGGAGTCCTGTTGCTGCTACTGTGCACTGTGCTCCCCGTTGGTTCCTGTTTCCGCTCCGCTCGGATTTAGAATTCAATTAAAAATTGATAAACAAACGGAACATGACCGTAAGCAGCAGCAGGATTGGTCAGTGTTGATGAGACCATTTTACACTTACTTTGCGGTTAACTCATTTATTGTGGAATTGGTGGACATTTTCCTACCGCGGTTTAGAAGCTGTTTGTGACGGTGCTGTGGAACGGGTGGGAGTGAAACCAACCAGGTGAGTATATATATATATGATTGTCCCTCCAGTCAACCATGTGATTGGGGACAATCTAATTGATTTCCGGCTTTGGTTTGTACGCGGGCATGCTCATTGTTACATTGCAAAGAAAGATGGGTTCCGTTGAGATCCGTTGCTGCGATCTGCGTATGTAATAAAACTTGTTGCGTTGCACATTAAAGGTTTGACAAATACAGTTTATGAGGCGGATCTATCCAATTTACGGTAGAGTTTCACACCTATTTGAGAAAGTGAGGCACTACTTGGAATCTTAGACATTTGAAGTATATTTCGATCTACTTGTTTTTCATCAAGCAGCATTCAACAAGTGGTGGATGTAAAAGAATAACACAATTATTCCTTCAAAAGGTTCTTCCAACTGTTCTCTAAATACTTTCTTTTTACTACTTTCTCTTTGCTTGCTTGCTTTTAATTATTTCTGCAAAGCATAGCACGTGATATACCTTTACAAAGAATTTATTTTGAACTTGAGTTTAACATATTCAAATTTAAACATCGCTTCCAACACGTGTGGAAATAAATTCAAAAAATATTGCCACGATTACAGTGTGCGACACGAACAGAATGCAAAAGTCATCGCGAACTGTCAACCAGACTGTCACAAAAAATGACAACCGAAAATCGACTTGGCATCACTGGCAGCTTTTGTGTTATGAGAACTCGACGATACAACGACGGTGCAAATTTCTGAATTTCGTCAACTCCGAAAAAGTAAGTTTACTAGTGATGATTTCTCCACGACCCCGCGGTTCTCGGTATTTGCGCGATCTGTGTGCCGTTTTTGAGTATTTGCGCGGTAACTGTTGGGCACGTTTGGCATGGTGAAAGGCACTTCTACTTCGCAATTCTCGCTTCGGCTGGTTGTGGGGTGAAAAGTGATGTTTATGTTTGTGACCGAAAAATTTCGCTTACTCATGGGAATGGGTCGTCGGAAAGCGTGCGAGCGGGGTTCTTTAAATAGAATACACGATTTGCTGTTCTTTTTGCAGCTCAGCAGAGATGTCGCTCAAACCGCGAAGAATAGTGTTCGAAGATGTCTGGATTGAGCTGCGGGAAGCGGTCCAGAAGGTGATCACACTGCAAGGCATCAAGCACGATATCTGGAACAACCTTTTTGCGTAAGCCACCATGCTGCTCGTAGCAAAGAGAGAATGTGCTATCCCGAAACTAGGCCACGGCCGCACCGTGCACCGTGGACCGGCAGCACTGCTGCGACAAACGATCCAACACACTCCGTCTTTGTGTTACGTTTATTGCCCCTGTTGTGTGATAGTTTTCTAATGAGTTCGTTTCGGCTTTGTTTTGACGTTTATTTTCCGTAGCGATGTGTACCAAATATGCGTGGCGCACCCGGAACCTTTGGCAGATCGGTTGTACTTGGAGACGAAAACGTTCCTGGAAAATCACGTCCAAACTTTGCTGGATAAGCGAGTGTTAATAGCGGAAACACCGAATGCTTCCAAGGACGAATCTTCGGTCGGACCTTCATCCGGATTGTCTTACCTGCTGTTGGAGCGATATTATGAAGTGTGGGTAGAATATAGCCACGGTTCGCAGTACTTAAACAATCTTTATAAGTGAGTAGGAAAAGACGGTCGGCTCTGTCAGCATTGACTGAAACCCATCTTCTGCTGGTTTTAGTTACCTCAATCAACAGCACATCAAGAAGCAAAAGCTCAACGAAGCGGAAGCCGTGTACGGTTGCAACAACCATGGTGATAGCCAGGAAAAGATGGAGATCGGTGAACTAACGCTAGAGATCTGGAACCAGTACATGATACAGCGGCTCGGCAACGAGCTTGTCGATCAGATACTAAGTGGAATCAATGCGGAAAGGGTGAACAATACGAGCGGGCAGTATAATAAAAGCACGGAGGTTATACGAGGCGTGATACAAAGCTTCGTCGCCGTGCAGGAGGACCGCCGTAAAGGATCGCTCAAGCTGTACCAGGAACTGTTCGAGGCACGCATGCTAGAGGAGAGCGGCCAGAACTTCCGCATCGTAGCGAGTGAATTGCTACAGGTACGGTGTGATGCTGTTCTTTTTTAAGGATTGAATGTTAATAACGAATCATTCGGGCGCTTTCAGGTTTGCAGTGTCAGTCAGTACATGGAAAGGATAATCAAAAAGTTTGAGGAAGAGGAAAAGTTGGCTAAAATTTATCTACATGAAAGGCAAGTATTGCGCTTTGTAAAAGAAATGGTGAACATCTGTGTTCTGCTGCTTGTTGGTCAGTTCGATTCCCGTCAACGTTGTTGATTAACGTAACGTATTTTTGTCTCCAGTTCTCTTCCAAAGCTGCGCAAAGTGTGTGAGGAAGAAATGGTAACCAAGCATATGAACTTCCTGTACTCCGAATGCAAAGAGATGGTAGCAAATGAGAAAAGCACTGATTTGAGAAATCTTTACATCTTGCTCAAACCGGTTACGGACGGTTTGAAACGGCTGATCGAGGTGTTCCTGGAGCATATCAAGGAACAGGGCAAGAAGACAATTTCCTGCATGAAAGGTGATTCGGTAAGTAGTGAAGCTACTAGCGTTATGGACGGACAGTCCTTCTAACATACACGCACACTTCTAAAACTTAAAGGTACATATACAATTCGTGGAAAACATGCTGGACGTGCATAGAAAGTACGAAGAACTGATACATACTACGTTTAAGTCGGACCCATTGTTTCTGGGCGCGCTCGATAAGGCCTGCGCTCGCATCATCAATGAGAAGCACAGTAATAATCAGGTATGCCGCAGTGCCGAACTGGTCGCCAAATATTGTGATAGCTTGCTAAAGAAATCGAAAACGACTGAGGGCGAAATCGACCAGAAGCTGACACGCAGCATCATCATCTTTAAGTACATCGAGGACAAGGATGTGTATCAAAAGTTTTACAGTCGCATGTTGGCAAAACGGTGAGCAAGACTTTATGATTGTGGGTCGTTAACAAAATGTTCTTTGTCTCCATGTCTGTAATTTTTCTTTTGTCTTTTCTTGCTTTAGGTTGATTCATGAACAGTCCCAAAGTATGGACGCAGAAGAGTTAATGATTAACAAGCTGAAGCAAGCTTGTGGGTACGAGTTCACCAACAAACTTCACCGCATGTTCACCGACATTTCGGTATCAAACGATTTGAATACGAAGTTTAGCAAATATTTGAATGACAACAAACACGAGACTGGTAAGAATCGGTCCTGGGTTCTTTAGGTTCTTTGGTTTATGACCTTCTTTCTTTTACAGGTATCAACTTTTCCGTCAAAGTCCTGCAGGCTGGTGCGTGGCCACTAGGACCAACGCAAGTAGTAGCATCCTTTGCCATACCGCAGGAATTTGAAAAATCCATCCGCCTGTTTGAGGAGTTTTACCATATCAACTTCAGCGGTCGCAAACTGACCTGGCTGCATCATCTGTGCCACGGCGAGATGAAGCTATCGTTCGAAAAGCGCAACTATATCGTCACAATGCAGACGTACCAGATGGCTATACTGCTAATGTTTGAAAACACGGACAAGTACACGTGCAAGGAGCTGCAAACGTCACTACAGCTACAGCAGGAAATATTCCAACGACATCTGCAAAGCTTAGTTGAGGCAAAAATTTTGCTACTTAGCGAAGAGGTATGGTGTGCCGTTATTGTGTTACAGCAACGAAGCATTGGGCACACCTTATAACTAACGTATTTCGCTTTCATGTTTTTTGTGTTTAGAAAATGAATGACGATACGGAAGTTAGCATCAACGTAAATTACAACAACAAGCGAACTAAATTCAAAATAACTACCAACCTTCAGAAGGAAACACCACAAGAGGTAAGTGGCGTGTTCACCCCGGTCCGGATAGTCAGTTTTGCGTACGGAGCATTGGTCCGAATGGGATTTTGAACCGAATCTGTCGTACGAAGACTGGTGTCGCTAGCAATATACCACCGGGTCGCCCCTTCGTTTAGTCCATTAATTTGAAATAATTTAAAAATGAAAGGTAGTGAATCTTTTTAAACAGCTGTTAATCAGCATAGGCGCTGCAATACTTTCTTTGTGCGTTATATCACTTTCTCAAAATATTGCATAGTTCCATTAGATGGCACACTATTTAAGAAATTTGCAAAGGAATCAAAGAAAGAGTTTGATTTTGTAAACCATTATAAGCTTCAACTTTTACCTGACTTCTTTAAAAAAATCACTGAGAATTTAATTTCATTATTTTTTACTATTAGGGAGATGCTATCCCCAATAAGATCATGAAAAAAATAAGTTATTTCTTGATTTGCAGGTGGAGCACACGATGAATGCCGTTGACGAGGATCGAAAAATGTATTTACAAGCGGCGATCGTCCGCATTATGAAATCTCGAAAGGTGCTAAGACATAATACCCTTATACAAGAGGTTAGTAATAATAGTTAATGAAATTGACTCTGAACAATGAATCAACTATTCGTTTCATTTGTTTCTTTATTTCACCAGATTCTTTCCCAGTCGAAGGTAAGCTTCGCACCGAACGTGTCCATGATTAAAAAGTGTATCGAGTCACTAATCGACAAGCAGTACATCGAACGAACGCCCAACTCCGGTGACGAGTACAGTTACGTGGCATAGGGTGAATGTCCGTCTGCATTATATCCCAATATCCACTAAACGGGCCCGTTTGGGATCACTGGACGAATTGAATGAAATATTAAATTGTTAACAGTAGTAACGTACCGTAAAACATGGAAGCTTGCACAAGTTCTGCCCAACATCTCCGTGCGCTGGAGCAGTTGTTTATGAAATAATTGGTCGTGTGCAGCAGTGTGATACACGGAAGCTGAGCAAGTAATACAGTGAAAACAAATTTAAAAGCTCTTGAGTTTTGTAACGTGAGATGAAAATAACAAAACCAATTTGGTCCCAATATGCAGCGGTGTGTGCTGGTGGTTGTTTAACATTTGGCTCTTGTTTGGTTTATTCCCCCTTAGACGGCAGTAGAATGATAAGAAAATTCGTTGTACATCACTCTTAGACCAGGCACAGAAATGGGAAGAATTATTTTGTCCGTTACGGTCAATGAACATTTTTTGATCGATTTTGTTTTATTCTCTCTATCGAAAATGCGATCGTGGGATATATTTTGTGCGATCTTGTTAGTGTACCTTGTTTTTTTGTAAATATAATCTTTTGTACGTGTTCATGTTTTCTTTAACGAAAATCAATTGTGAAGGCGGGTTTTTAGAGTTTTTACGCTTAATCGTTTTTTGTTTTATTACAATTATTATTTAGTCGGCATCCTAAACCACAAAACAAAACAAAAATAATACGCTTCCCTATTAGCTTACATTTTACTACAAATATCATTAGGGAAAGAAAACGAATTGATGTGCCCTTTAAACTGTAACGTAAACTTTTCTACCGAGAAGTGTGTGGGATAGAGTTCGCATCAGATGTCTAAACAGTTTACAACACAGTGCAACACATTACACCTATACCTCGTATAACAGCGCTTTGCAGATGTTATCACCTTGAAGAATGTTGCGATCCTTCGCTGTCTCATATTGCAAAGGTATATTTTCAATTGAGGTATAAAGATTCCCTTGAGAAGTTAGTTCGGTTACTTGAGTGTGGGAAAGGCCTTGAAAGCCACCCTGAATGAATATCATTGCAACGGAAGTAAAGCAAAGTCCTTCGGGAAAATGTGTCCATGAAGGCTATATAACGAGGTATAGGTGTATTCAACGGATGAGGCAAGAATTTGAGTAAGTCGAATGAATTAATGCCGTTGTTTATTCCGTTACAAGTGTAACCAAACCGACGGACTTCGATTGTACAGAGCGAAATGCAATGTAACGAAATGCACGCATGCCGATCGATGATATCTGAAACACCAACAATCTAGAGCAGATTGAAGAGCAGATAACTTCCCACGCTGTACAACCAGAAGGAGCTGCTGGACGAACCGAGCACTGCGGTGAACAACCATCCGAGCAGCGAGAAGATAAGCACCTGGAAGACGATGTCCACGATGAACAGTCTGCGAGAAGAGAAGGAATGAAGCGTGAAGAAACGACATCGTAAGGAAATAATGCTGGACGACGGTGTCATACACTTTATCCTTTCTGCGAGCGGCATCGAGTGATTTGGGTTGCTCATTGTTGAGATACCGCCGGACGCCCTGCGTCAGATGCACGAAGTACTCCGGCCATTGCAGCTGGGCGACGTTAAAGTTGAACAGCGCTTTATCCGTATCCGGCAACGATTGGGCAAGTTGTTGTGTGGCCGGATTGTGGTACTTCCACTCGGTGAAGATAAACTTTTCCAACCGATTCAGCGAATCCCAAACGTTCGTGTGAAGCCGCATCAACCTACGGAGATTGTGTGTGTGTCAGTGAAGGCAGTCGAGCGCTAATGTCAAAACGCATCAGCAATGATACATACATGGGACGACCACCTGTAACCCGCAGTATAAAGTCCAGCACTAGCGCGGGAAGAATGTGCACAAAGATGGATGCCAACTTGTACACCCACAGGCTGGACACGAACTTCAACCGTGGGTACCTGGCGAAAACAATCGAACATTGTCATTATATAGGCTGAATAGTTAAGTGTCTTCGCACTTGTAATGCGGTGCTACCTACCAGATGGCCGACTTGAGCGGGTATTTGTGGAGGTAATCGTTCATCTGGTCAACCACCGAGCGCCACTTGAAGGGATTCGATGTGCTGGTGGTGCAGTGGAACACTTTCACCTCCCGGAAACTGGAAGGAAACGGATAAAAGCCCTCGTTACTCGCATTCGCCTAACAGTTTGTCCAGCCAGCCGTGTGCCGCTCACCTGTTAGTACCCATGTACCAGCCCAGTACGAGCGTCTGGTTCACTACTGCATCGACCGGAATGTAATCGTAGACAAGGTCCACTCCGACAGGAAGCCGACGGATGACACCCTTGGACGCACCCATCAGGAAACCTTGCGGCCCATTCTTGGAGATGGTCCACCCGGGTGTGGGTTCCTTCCAGGCGCCGGTAACTGTTGAAGTTGAAGGTTCTGTAATAGCTCTCGCCAGAAGCAGTTTGCGCCATGGGCATCTACTTACTCATGCTCGGACGAATAATGGCACACGGGAACTGTGCCGCATGTTTGTTAACCTCGTGCTCCGCCAGCTGCTTCGTGAACGTGTACGCATTCGGATGGTCCTTCAGCAGTCTGAAGAAAAGAGTTAATCGCACTGTAATTGAAGTTACCATCTACATCCGCGTCCGCACACCGTGCTTACTTTGGCAGCAGCTCGTCCAGTGCCGAATCGTTCAGCGTGTCCACCAGATCGACCACCTTCTGTGCGGTTTCCGTGCAGGGATACAGCTTCTCTTCGGCTTCCGTAAGGTACGAATTAACGTACGCGCTGGATATGTGCACCATGCTCTAGAAAATAGTAACCGGTTGGTGTGCTCATTATTGACCGTTTTCCGCGTTTCCGTCCGTTCGCTCGCATTACCTTCAGATTTCTCATTCTCGTGCACAGCTCCAGCACGCGCTTGGTGCCGAGCAGATTGATGTTGACCGTTGGTCGAAGCGTTGCCTGGAAGTCGAGTGTAGCCGCCGAATGGATGACCACGTTGGTGTTTTCCACGATCATGGCCTGATCCGCTTGCGAGAGCCCCAGAAAGTTTTCACCCACATCGCCCGACACCGGGATGAGCTTCTTGAAGATGTCGGCCGATTGACTCTCCAGCAGTTGCTCGAACACCTGGGAACGGTTTGTTTGTAGGGCGTGAGACATAGGAATCCGCGAGTAAAACGGAGCGGCTTACCGAGTTTTTCGTAAGTTCCTGCAGTCGCTCCTGGATCGCTTTACCCTTCTTGGGGCGCATCAGCAGATAGATGCCGCCAACCTGCGAAAAGCAAAACAAAACAAATACAGTTGGGAGATCGAGTGTGACCATGCCTGTTTGCCACGAAACGTTCACGCTCGATGTGTTTAATTTACGCGAGAGATAAATCGATCAGTGTACATTTATGGCCGCGTTCAGCGTAAACTCTGCCAACCGTTAAAACGGACCACTATAAAGTGGCATCACGGCAATGGACATATGGACAATATTTGAAAGTAACTTTCCTTGATGGTTTGCGGTGGGATAGTTGATGGGAAAAAATCCACTGTTTAAAATTTGCCTTGAAAGCCGAGGGACAGAACGAAAGAACGGCAATGAAAACAGAAAGCATGCAACATAAAATGATTGTTATGAGGCTGCAGGGTTCACCGGTGAAATTTAGGTGTCAACATAGGGGTAATAATTTTTTTGTATTTGATTTATTTATTACAATGTTTTTTTTTACAAAAACAGCTATTAGAACATCGAGTTACAGCAAAAGTTGCTTTTCATCATTGCGAAAACGATTTGATTGGCAAGTAGGCCGTTTATAGCCATAGGGTCAATGTTGAATAACGAAGCTCCCTCAGCGAAGTTTACAGAGGTTATAGAATGGATTAGACTCTCGGCGGTCCGGTGGTGAATAGGTAGTGGCGTCGTTCTTCACACGACAAGACCGGTCCGAAATCCCTTTCGGACCAACCCCTCCATACGTAGGACTGACTGTCCGGCTACGGGTAAATACGGGTTAGTCAAAGGCATAGACCTCTTTAGGTTGTTGTGCCGATGAAATAGAAGAAGGCTAATGGATTTCAACTATAAATTTTGAAAACTCTGTCAGAATTCTATGTCTGTTAGAGATGAATCATCACCTCTTTGGGAGTATTTTAGGCTCAAAGATCTTAAAGGAGATCCTCGCATACGCTGGCGGAATAATTTTTACTTTTTTGTGGATGAACAATGGAAGAACCGAAAGGTGGACAAATTCTTCATACCGAACTCCATGATGTTCCAATAGAACTGGTCATATCTTCCGAATTACCCTGGATGATACAGGCTTCAGACCCAGTCCAGTATGTTTCAATCTTAATAAGCAATCATTGTGATATATTACCAATTTCAGAACCCTCTCAGGACCTTAATCGCGAGTGGTTCAAGGGACTCCTGCTTCAACATTAGTCAGCCAAACAGGTGATACACCTGGTAAGTAGGTAAGTAGCGTTGGTGAAGAAAATATCCGATAAAATTACTCGCCTTTAGTTGAAAGTAATCATCTATCTCTTGATGGATGCGTAATTCTTCAGACGTTTAATGTCCAATTCCTTCATGGTATAACGATCTTCAAAATCAAGAGGACATTCGAGAACACTATTTTGCGATGTTGATCGATGGAATAACGATGCGCAAAAGCTTGGACCCATCCGCACATTTAACTCTCACCAGGGGTAACCCTGCATTCGTACGCTCGTTAAGTAAAGTGAATAAATAGTGATCGAGTACACGGCAGCGCAATGCATGCAACGTGTGGGCATTGCTTACGCGCCACAAAACGGGGTAACGAAACTAGGGAGATAAAACCCACTTCACACCCGGCAATAATTCAAGGTCAAATGGAGTAATGGAAGGTGGACTATGCTGTGGAAAACTAATAAAATAACGATTGAAGCGCACAAATAGCTACATCCAACCACACCACATCGTAGGAAGAAGCGACCAAGAACAAACAGAATAGAATAAAAGCAAGCAACAACAGCAGAAAAAAGCGCCGATTCGTTACCACAAACAGACAAACAAACGCAATCAAACTCGACCCGAAGCCGCGAACTATTACGTCGGCAGACACCACCTCACACTCATTGACGCGTAAGATTCATGGCGCGTCATTACGTTCCTTTGGTACTGTTCGATACTATGTGGCAAAGGTTTGGGCTCGAAAATCACCTTCACAGTGTGTTGTGACGTAGGTTGGGAGCAAACGGAAATTAGGAACGTTGATGAAGATTAGATTCGCTTTGGTTGGCTGCGGTTTGTTGGATCGCCAAAAGGAACACCTCCCGCAGGGGCGATTGGGAAGGGGGATTAGCGTTAGGTCAATGCGTAATGCAGCGATGGTGGTGGTGGTGGTAAAGATTGCAATATGCATACGACGTAGCGCGTGGAGCAGTGTTTTGGATTTTGGAGGGCGAAATGTTAACGTAACAACTTTTTTGGGTTTTTTTTGGACGATCGTATTGAGACAGTTCGATTGGATCTTACGTGAGCATCTTGAGTGACCCAAAGCGCATGATCGCGTATGCGTGATTCCGTATTTATCTGGCCAGCACTCGGTGTCGATCTACGTCATCGCGATCACGACCAATACTGCGAGGTATTGGAACGCAATTTTGAGATTCCAAAGTAGTTTCAGACTGAGTTATGGGCATGGATCACCCGGTTTGGTAACTTACCTCTGGGGACGAACGTAGAATCTTATCGATGATAGCAACACCGAGGAATCCCGTACCACCGGTAAGGAAGACGTATTTGTTTTTGTAGAAATTTTGCACCTCACTAGCCATCTTGCGCGCCTGTACGTTACTCCTTGCCGACACACTGGAAGCTTGAATTCACACGCGGTTCTATGGAATGCAAATGAAGCTAATTTAGCTCGAGAATGGCTGTCTGTCACAAGTCACAACCCCCGGTAACAAATGTACAGCAATCAAACGAAATGAATAATTTAATGTTGCTTCTAACGCACTATGGAATAGCTTTTCTTCGCGTTTCTACCACCGTTCCTGGACGGATTGATGAGCTAAGATTGCCACGCGCAGATGCCACGGACACGAAATCGAAACACCAGTAAGCCGCGAACCGATCTCGTCGTATGCACGCAGGCGACTACACACCCGACCGATCTCCCACAGCATCGATCCTGCCTGACGCGAGCGCGCGATCGCCGCTTTGGGGAAGGGAGGCGTGTAAGCAAGTGGTCGTTTCGTAGTGTTGGAGTGCGTACCATCCCAGTCCATCGGCTCGCGGCTGGTTTTTGTGTGCTGGGAGCCGTCCACTTGCCTGCTTGACTGCAGTGTACACGCAGCCGAGACGCGAACCTGTGACGACGGCCAACCACGACCGTGCCGCGTTTATGTAATGGTGAAAGTTAGCTAACGGAACGAACGATTTCTATGACCGTTAAAGCGACGAACCCCTCGATAACAAAAACCGCCTCACTTATGCAGTTGACATTCGGGCTGGGTGAGGTTTTGGTGGCTGAAAACGGGGAACGGGGACGATGCGCAGGGACAGCAAACAGCAGGTAGACGCACCATTAAGGGGCAGATTGATCAGGGCAGGGGAAAGGGAGCACGGATGCATTGGGTCGGGAAAGCTAAACCCGGAGCCCATCGACAGAGGCACCCTGATGAAAACACGTCACACGATTGGGGTGGTGGGGTGGGGGTGGGGTTTTACATTTTCTTTACACGATCGCCAAACTTTTTCCAGCGGGTTGTTATTTTCTTTTTTGGGGGGTGAATGGAAAAAAACACATTTGGAGCTGAATTAAACATGCGCCGGGTTGGGAAATTGGCTAACGCATTTCTATTCATCCAGTCACCGCACACTACCTCTTGTGGGGGCAGCACTCGACACACGCACACAAAAACACTCCACGATCTATCGCGATCGCGCAACGTTTCACTCGGAAAGGAGATGAAAACTGAACGGGCCGGATTCGTTCGGCTAGCTGCACCACAAACTTCCGTCAACAACAGGCAAATGGCGGAGACGCATCGTGTGAAGAGGGAATGGCCCCCGAAAGGGGGGGCTGAATGGGCGGTATGTATTTTTCCTGCATTCAAAAACAAAAGATTTCAACAGCAGGTGAGCAAGCGCTGTTAGCAAAGCTATAAAAATAACGCGATTTGTGTTTAAATTGTAATACATAAAAAGTTAACGAATGTCCTAAGCAATTTTACACAAAAAATAGCCACAATATTGTAGAAAATGGGCCATTGTTTTGCTGTTTGGAAAACTGTAAATTTATACACACCTTGGTTGGACGGGTTTTTCATGTTTGGCATGAAAACGATATGTTGCTGCACTTTCGTCCAGCTATGACGTTAAGCTTCGTTAAACAGTGTTGGATTTTGACGAAAGGTTTTCCACGAGGCTCTTTTCCACCTAGCGCAACATGCAGTGGTGGAAAACGACAAATTAAACCATTAATTTACTATACTTCTATAAACCTTATTCAAATAATGCTTTTATTCGTAGAGTTTACCGCAGCTCGATGATTAAGAGGGAAATACGGAAAATAACGCTACAATAAAAAATGTCGCTCTTCGCACAACAATCCCCCCATAGCAACACCTGTCAAATGTGGCTCGCGCTAAATGGCGAAGACGCTTAAGGAGACAAACACTTTCTAAATCAACTTCATCTTGCACTGGCACAACCCACCGCCACCACACTTCCGAGGGGTGCACGCATAATTGGGGTTTCCACTTTCGATAAACAACTTAAGAACTTAAAAAAAACCGCATTAGCAATTAGTGCAGCTATGTGCTTGCGTTGTGTTCCGGGCCTGCTGGATTTAAACCAAGAACCGCTGCTGTAGAATTGTGAATGGCGATTTTCGACTAATTTCGTGCCCAAGGTAAGGCTTCACGAATGGTGCTGGTGTAGTGCTGAATGGTGTCGCATCGTCGCGCTTGCACAAGACGGGTAAAAACTGTAAATAAACGAAGCGGAAAGCGCCAGCCAGGCAACATAAGAGACGCCAGGCCTCGGCGAAGAAATTGTGCATAATGGGGAAGGGGGCGGTGTGTTTGTGTAATGTTTGTTCCATGTTGCTAAAGGGAGCCTAAACTGATGAGTTAGAGGTAAAAGTTGGAATATTTGGTATTCGAAGGTTGTGGGAACCGTGAAACGCCACACACGAAACCAAAACAGTTCCGGCAAACACAATTGGACGGTGGTGAAGGACATTAAAAAACTTACAGGCGTGTGCTAGAGCGAGATAACAATATATTAAATATGTGATTATAGGGGAATATATTGAGTAAAATTTCCAGAAAAGCGATTAGTTTTGGTTTTAAATAATGCAGATCAATCACTGTAATTACTGTAACCAACAACAATCCCCTTTAATTAACCCAAAACAACACAAAAAAAAAGTTAACCGAAGAGTGACTTCAATGCTAGAGAAACAGGGAACCCCCGTAGGATAGTGAAATGAATTAAATACTATTATGTGCAGAACTTATGAAGCAAAATAACGCAACAAAATATATGAAAAAAACATACAGAATGTATAGCACCACAAAACTTTGTACATTATTCACACATATTTAAGCTGTCATGATGGAATATCACACATTTTGTCTATTGCAATAATCGAATCCGAAAGGAGTCCAATTCGTTGTGATCCTTCTTTCTGCCGTATGTCCGTCATGCTGGGCACAGTTAAAACAAACTTCTGCTTAGTTTCAGGCAGTCCAGGCAGAATTGGTAAAACATGGTGCTAAAGTGTACACTATCAGTATTGCTTTTTAGTTTAATCTTCACCCTCGGTGAGTACAAGTGTGATTTCCCGAGCAAAAATGCTCCAGCAGGGTTGCGAAAACATGCGAAAGCAAATCTACCTTTTTGTTTGCTCCAAATGTACTAACAACGCTATTTTTCTTTCCCGTCCCAAAAAAAATGGGAAAGCTTTCGGTCAGCTGATTGACAACCGGTGCTATCTGGATGGCGGCGGATCGGCGGTTAACTTCTTCGCCAACGAGGACATCACCGTCGGTGCGGTCGTGGGCAGCTTGCGGGTGTTGGGCGACCCGGGCAAAGACATTGTGCTGACGCTGCGCGAAAAGGATTCGCCCGTGTACATAGCGCCCGGCACGAAGGATCTGATAGTGGCCAAACCGCTCGACAAGGAAGGTTTGATCGGACCGTCGGCAGTGTTTGTGAACGTGATTTGTGAGCGCAAGTTTTCCGACGATGCGGTAAGATCAGTCACAGGGAAGATTGAAGCAGCTGAAAGGCAATTGGAGTAATTATTTCTTTTCAGGGTATTATCATTCCGGTTAACATACGGGTGACGGATGTGAATGATAATGCGCCGCTGTGGATTGGTGCTCCGTACAAGCTGAACCTTTCGGAAGTGACCGTCATTGGAACGAGGTAGGAAAAATTACCATTGTAACTTCTTTTGCGCATTGCAAGCCTTACCCTCGGCCCTTCCAGAATTCTGCAAGGCATCAGAGCCCATGATCTGGATCAACCTGGACCGTACTCGACGGTGGAGTACCAAACACTCCCAGGACCGTACTCCGATTATGTGGCGTTCGTAACACCGCTCGAGGGCACGCTCGTGCTAAAGAAGTACATCGACTACGAAACGGTGCAAAACTTTACGGTGAAGATACGCGCCCAGGATCAGGGCAAACCACCGAAGTACGCCGACACGTTTGTGACGATCCGCGTGCTCGATTCGGACGATCAAAATCCAAAGTTCGAGCGGGACGTGTACTACGGCCAGCTGCTCGCCGACAAGGGTGACATAAGGATCAGCCCGGAAGCCATCCGTGCCGAAGACCAGGACCGGGGCATAAGGGCCGACATCCGGTACTCGATCGTATCGTCGAACGGTTCGGAGGACGAGCGCAACTTCGAGATACATCCCAACACGGGCAACATTCGGCAGACCCGTGCGTTGCCCCCCGCACAATCACACCACTCCCGAACGATCGTCGTCAAAGCGACCCAGGTGGACAATCCCGATCGTTACGCACTGACCACGGTTATTCTGTCGCCCGCGAAAGGTGCGGAGTCGTCACTGAGCGCCATCAGCGTCCAACCACCGGTTGGTGGGGCAGAGTTTGTACGCGGCACATTCTACGCCACCGTGCGGGAAGACACCAAACCCGGCACGAAGATATCGCAGCTGGCAACCGCCGGCGATGGTTCCCGGGAGCAATTACGCTACGGCATCGTTGGTTCACCCGCTGCGCAGGAACAGTTCCGCGTTGGACCCGGTGGGGAAATAATTCTAGCGAAACCGCTCAACTACCGCCGGACGCCTCAGTACACGTTTGCGATCGAATCGAGCACACCCGGCACTGACCGCAACACCAGCACAACCGTTGTCATCGATGTGCTGCCGGCAAACATGTGGGAACCTCGGTTCCGGAAGCCGTTCTACTCATTCGCGATCGAGAATCCGCTGCACGCCCAGCAGCTACCGATGCTGGTGGGACGGATCGAGGCGGCCGACGGTGACCGCACGGACGAACTGTCGTTTGTGCTGAAGGGCAACTACAGCAATCTGTTCCGTGTCGACCCGTACGGCAATCTTTGGCTGGTCTCGAACCGGACCGATCTCCCGGTGGCGATGCGTCTGCTTGCGACCGTAACGGACACGGGAACGCCGCCCAAATCCGCCACGGTACCGGTGGTCGTGAAGCTCAAGCCGGAAACTGCCTCCCTAACCTCGAACCTGCTCATCGTCAATATAGTGGTGGCCTGCGCGCTAGGGGTACTTCTGATCGGTGGGTTCGTACGTTGCGTGTACCGACGCCGCAAGCGAAAGGTTGCGTCGGCCGAGCAGATCGTGGGCCATGGTGGAGGTGTTATACCACCGCTCAAGCATGGTGTCGACTCCAGCCGCTTTCTACTGCAACGCTCGGAACAGCGCATGATGGAACGGCCATCAGTGCACGCGAACGGCCGGCTGACGGATTGTGCCGCTTCATCCACCCTGGGCAGTGACAACCAGGACTTTATGGATCATGAAGGAGGTGAGGTAGAAGGTTGTGGAAACTGTGTTACGATTTAACAGAATGTCTTGGATGAATTGATTACAGACCACTCGAGACGATCGCAGATTCATAACACGAGGGCGCTCGATCGTGAGGAACTCGCCGGTCAAAATCTGAACCATCTGCTACTGCAATGGCAGGAAAAGTACGACGAAAAGGTAAGGAAGAAGGGTTCTATTTGAATGGAAGAAGCCATTTTGTTATGCGAATTGCATACAGTTAGGCGTTCGGATGGTTTCAAATTCAAATCTCTAACGCTTCTTTCTAGAACAATGGCACGGAGGACATGTCTATCGATGATAAGTTGATCGTGTACTTCTGAAGTAAACCAAAGCCCACACAAAGGCAGCTAAACTGACGTGTGCTAAATGAATCGCAGACTGAATCACATGATGTAAAGGACCTTTCTTTTCTGAGCACGGTACACCGAGGGACCACGTTGCTCGAAGCGGATGCTAAACAATTACTTGCCAATATCTGTGCTGCACCGAAAATTCTCTGCACCCTTTCGTGGGTGGTCTGACATTTGCCTTATTTATTTTACTACTTCGTTCCACTCGCGGACAATAAAGCAACACGATAATCCAGCTGTAATTTTGTAAAAAAAATAGTGTAACATTACTTACCTTTTCGCAAGTATTCATCAAGAAAGAGGGAATAGTTTGTTTGTGTACATAAAATTGGAGATTGCATAATTTATTGCTTCCCTGGCCACTTATTCTAAGCTATTCTAATCCTAGACCTTTTATCGATGGATCTAGTTTCCCTTTCCCACTTTCACACATACATGCACACTGGTACACTCTCGTTCACACTCAAACATACACACACACACACACACTGACTGTCGTTCCGTATAGAGTCTCTACGAGACCACTTTCCTAGGAGTCATCTTAACCCAAAGGCCACCTCTCGCCCGTAGCGTCATGCGGAATATTGGCTCTAGCTCCTCCTTGCCCGGTGCTGGGGAGAGATGGAAATTTTGCAACACCCGCGAGATGACCGTTTTCATCTCGATGTACGCAAACTTGTAGCCGATGCAGTTCCGTGGCCCGGCACTGAACGGAAGGAACGCGTACGGATTTTGATGCGGTGCCCCATCCCCGAACCGTTCCGGATCGAACCGTTCCGGGTCGGGATAGACGTGTTCGAGCCGGTGCGTCGCGTACGGCAGGATGAGGATTTCCGTTCCCGCCGGGAGGTTGTACTTGTCCACCCGGACATCTTCACCGATTTTACGTGCCATCATCGGTACGCTTGGGTAGAGCCGAAGGCTTTCCTTGATGCAGGCCTCCAGATGGCGCAGCTCGCGAATACTTTCGGCGGTTGGTTGTTTCGAGCAGTCGGGACCGATGTGCCGTTGAATCTCTTCGTAACACTTCGCCTGATGGTCCTGGTGGCGGGCGAGCAGGAACAGTGTAAAGGCAACGGCGGCACCAACCGAATCTTGTCCCTTGGAGAACAGACATACAAAGAACGGGGTGTTATATTTATACTGACGTAAGTACACAGATATAGTTATGCTCTCTTATCACTTACTGCCAACATGAATGTGCACGCCTCATCGATGATGTCGTCCTCGGTAAAGTCAGGATTTTCGTTCGAGATTTCAATCATAAAGTCCAACAGGCAGCGTCTGTCGGACGCTGTGAGTGTCTTCAGTGTTTCCCGCCGACGACGAATCATCTGCAAGTCAGTCAGAGGCAAAATCATTTTGTGACGATCGAACAGATAGCAGCGTGTTTCCATCCTTACCTTCCTGGAGAACTCATCGAGCTGTTTCTTTTGGTTGAGCTCTGCTGTCGCCGCATCCGTTAGCTTGTAGATCGAGTTGAACAACAGCCATGGATGAGTGATGCGGTACGGTGCAACGACCTTTCCTCTGTGGAATTGGGAAGCGAAGGAGTGTAAAAGCCATTATCAGTTAGCTCCGGTAGCTCAGGTTACTCACTGTCTAAACGGTGACTGTTCCATCTCTTTCTTATCAGCAGATTTTACCGGAACTCCTAGCACTGCCTCTATTGTAGATCGTACAAAAGAGTACACATGTTAGTAGACGTAGAATGGCGTAAGCACTTGTGAAGCTTACCATTGAGTATATCCAGCACACAGTTGTTGACGTATTCGGTGACGTTTAGTATCGTTTCCTCCTTCGGCAGCTTATCGATCAGTGACGACGCACTGTCCGTGAACGTGTCGATAAACTTCTCCAGTATCGCTATGTTAAAGGATGGTTGAATCAGCTTCCGATGGGAGCTCCATTTGTGCCCTGCAAAAGCGTGATGTCGAAATATCTTTGCACATAAAAAAATCCCAGTAGAAGACGAAACCGGTACACGCCTTACCACTGCTGGTGATAAGTCCACGGCCGAGAAAATTGTGCAGCAGTTTGTAAAACATCGATTTGTTCGTGTGCTTCTTCGATGACAGGATCAGCTTCAGATCGTTCGGATCGAACACGACAAACATTGGAAAGACAAATATCCAGACGCGTGCCAGCGGGCCATAGTTTTTGTACGCCTCGGACATCTCGCGCGAGATCACTGAAAGGAGGGTGGTGTGAGTTCTCGGACAGTCTTTCGCACTGTGTTGGCGGATATCTTACGATCTTTCTTAGCAATGTCCAAACAGTTCCCTATCACGGGGTAGGCCGTTGGTCCGGGCAAACGGAACGCGAGCGCACATATCTTTAAATAGTCCGAGAAGATGTACAGCAACACACAGATCAGCAGCAGCGTGATGTAGGTGTAAAGCTCCACCGCGGAAGACTTCTCGAGCTGGAAATGAGGAGAAAGGCCAAAACAATCATGTGGGCGTGAATCATTCCCTGTCCCGGAACTTGGAAATCAAATTTAACTGACTGTTTATAGAAACAAGAAATTTGCATGTCTGAATTCTGGGTGTGCGCATCGTCCGTGTGGCAAGGCAAACAAAGCGAAGTTGTGTACAAACTGCTGCCGAACCAAGCAAAGGCTAACGGAATTCGTGTTGTTGTATGTTAATGATATCATTAGCGGACCTTTGCTTGCATTACAAATGCGCTAATCCCAATGTCACAGTGGGACATTTGTTGAAAACGTTGCAACTGGCAATAATTCACAGACAGATAGGGCTACAACCAATGATCCGACTCGACGTCACATGGATCCATTTTTTTGCATTACATTACCCCATCGTCTAATCGTCGGGTGAATCGTTTGTCGAAATGTATGATCAAATACGCGCGATGCTCAACGAGAGATTGGTGTGTGCAATTTGCCTTCGAAAATGGATTGCCCAACGCGCTCATAATGTGAAAGATCATCGATCATCGTTTCGTGAATATGACAGCACTGTTTTCACTCTTGCACGCCTGCCTAGATTCGAGTGTTCGTCGTTTGGTGCTCCGTCAGTACACTTCATCCAATGCCAGCATCAAAGTGTGCATTGATGAAAGGAACCCATTCTGCCCAACAACTTGGAGCGGCCCGAACGGACGAAGCGTAATTCAATGAGGCTCCGGAGGCCGAGGATCATTAGTGTTGCTGGTGTAGGATCACCGAAATTTGTTACCTTGAAACGGGCGGGTACTTCGGTGTTGGTCGATGAACCCTTGTTGCGCGCAGTGTCGTCACTTTGGCAAGTGCGCACATCATCTCGCGGCGGAGGAATTGGTTATGATCAAGGTTAGTGTTTGGAAAGTGTGCTACAAAGTACCTCTAACATCGCGTTCTTCTTGGTAACCCACCAAGAAAATGTACTGAGCTGAAGATATTCTTCGTACTTAATTATCTGTTACTTCCTGCACCGGCTATCGGCAATACTGTCTCAACCCCAAACACGCTTCCCCCAAAAAAGCTCAAGAACACTCTTCATTTCTGTGCCGTATTCGCGTCATTCCCGCGTCACTCCTCGCGATCCTCGAGTGGTAATTGAGGTTAAGTCCGCAAAGGTCCCTTCAAGCACCATCTCCCGTACAAGTTGTGAACCAGTAATGCACGCCGGACCGATACGAAAGGTAGAGTAACAACTTCAAAGAACATTCGACGAGGATGAGTGTTCAATATTTGCTATCATATGCAATTGTACGCTTCACTCGCAAATACGTAGAATTTGTGGGGATTGACGCTTTAAAAAAAAACCCGAATCCATCGATTTTCAAACGTGCTAACAGATCGACACGGCCGAGGAGTCAACAAGTAGCGGAAAAAGCAAATGAAAAAAAAAACGAAGCAGCAAAAAAAATCAAAGCGTTACCAATGAGAATCCAATATTTGTAGTACATTTGAGGGTAAATCGGTGGAGGATAATTGCTGTTTATTGATAGAACCAAAAGAGGCTCCTCGTGATCGACGTAAGCATACAAGTAGCAAAATCACGTTATTTATGGAATGTTTATCTATGGACGTTTTTTTTTTGGTGGGTTATACTCACACAAGTAAAGTTGTCTCTGCCAGTCCAAGAGCTTAATTGCGGATGTCAAGTTGTAATGTGTCGTGTGTATTGAGGTTGGATACATTTTGCCCCACACATATTTTACTATCTTCTGGGTTTGAAAGCTTATCCTAATGACTTCATATTTCATTTGCTCTAGTTCCAACAGTTTCTGAATCAGTATGAGCATATTCACTGTTCTAGCTGTGTTGAGGATGTAAATTAGTTGATGAACAGCAATTTACATGATGAGTTACTGAAAATATGGTTGTTTAGACCAAATACAGTTTATGGAAAGACTAGCACCTTCCCGCTCTATATTCAATCCAAACTTTTGAACCAATTTTGAAGTAAACCTCAGTAATATCTATGACCTTGGGGCCCAACAGAAGCCAAACCCCATAGTTTTTGCCACAGAACAAACCAGTTTGAAATTATTGCTTGTTCGCTTGTAACTATGCAACTAAATTCTAATTAACACTGAAGTCGTAGAGTTCCTAAAGAAATCCTCAATAATTTCCTGAGAAATCCTAAAGAAATTGGGATCTTTTCTGTAATCGATTCTTCCAACGCCACCAACTCCACGAAGTTTAGTGTGGGGAGTTGTGATCGGATAATGTATTACTTAGCTATCAGCATTGACAAACAATCGTTCGATTAGGAGAGTCTCCTTAATTAATTTAAAATGTCTTCTTCTGGTTGTATCACTTGTACGGATTCAGAACTGCGAAGAACCTCAGTAAACTGGAGAACGTGCATTAACGCCAAATACGACGTTAGCTGTTTGTTCATATAAGTTCGAAGTAATTAGCCAAAAATATAATTTAATACATCCTTGATCAAATTGTTGTTCAAGGATACTACACATTTGACAAGTGTCTAAGGAATTCTTAGAGCGTCTTTTTCGATACGCAAGTAACCATTTTAATTAGTTGGCTCACTTGACATTACACAAGATTGTAAGAAACTTTGGAAGTCGTTCCACAGTCGTCTGGTGGATTATGGCTTAAAAGACACAGCTGCAAACGTTCAGGAACTCACTGTAAAACTTCCATCGTTTATGAGGTGCAGATCATTGCAAAAGTCCCATTGAGATTGGAAGAACACCTTCACATAAATAATTTAGTTACCAATCACATCATAAACGTTCACTTCACTCTCCAACAATCTCTTACACAAAACAACGTGTTCAATTTGCACTTTGATATTCATTGATAACGGACCTTCCACAAATAGTCCATTCGAACCGATCATAATTAAACACAAATCACGTGGCAGTTATCACTAAACATGCAGGAATCGATACGACTCTCTTTGCATCCCAAATGGAGCCACACACGTAACTGGCAGTGCGCATCATTAGGAGCAATTTAGGCACCGAGTCTTGCAAACCACGAATACAAATGCTGCCCCGGACGTTCGTGATCTTGAAAGCCAAAATGGCACTTACCGCTTGAAAGAATGTCATGCTGCTGGGGCGACTGCTGGATGTTGCAAACCCGTACTGTGCGATGCACTATTTTGCGGTGCGACAACACTCAAATCACGTCTAACGTCAGATCGGTCTTCCGGGTGTTCCGGGTAGTCGACTTCCTGCTCTCCGGTCGTTGATGAACCGTGGAATATTTCCACACACGGTACGGTGAGAATTTGTACGGAAACCTGCGTACGGTGCCTGTTACGTGTCGCAATTATCACCTAGAAGCGGTTACTTCACGTACTTATATAAAGTTTCTGCCAGTGCCGCGAGCGGTTGAAGATACTTCCTTTGGAGCAGTTTGACAGCTGGACAGTGGGCCCGGTAGTGGGGATAACAGCCAACAACAGCGTGTTCTCCATAGAACAGACCGAGCGTATGGGGCAGTGTTTATCGAGCGACGGATCCCCATATTGACATCGAACCGATCAAAGTACACAGCGAGGAGAAGAGGACTGCGCTTGCGATGCGATGGGAATATTGGCCAAGAGCGCAAAAAAAATCTATTCTCCTTCAACACACCAAGATCCTCTCCGCTCCGCAGGACCTCCAATTCCCACAATTAGTGAAATGCGTACGTGCCGAAGCTGTAGCTGACGTTGAGATGAGAGGGGAAAAAACGATCGAGTGCTGCCGCACAACAAAAGCCGCCAAGAACGGCTCAAGTAAAAGGGAGAAAAAAAAACAACATCTACAATTACCCTCCCATTGAGCAATAATTTTGTTTATTTACTCATTTACTCCATTCAACTCTGCACGTACCAAAATGGCCGGTACGTCTTCGCGCGAATGCGTGCGGGTTTTTTTTTATTCTTTTTGGAAGCAACGTAGAACCACGGAAATGGCGCAAATGCTCGTCGGTGGTGGTCACTTTTTACCTGTTGCCGCGTTCCGTCTATGTTTGCACGCTGCTAAACGCTCGTGTATACACTTTCAACAATTGGTATTGGGTATTGCCAAGCAGGGGATATAATCGGTTTTTTTTATTTTTGGTGTGTGTGGGGTGAGTGTTCTGATGTGTTGCGCGCCATTTCTGCAGAACCGTTTGGTCGCTGGACGTTGCTTCGACCGAGCTGTCAGGTGAAGCGGTTGGGCTGTTGACCTGCCCGTGTCCTTTTGAAGTTGTCCGGTCAAACAAACAAGCCGTGCGAGCACTTGCGAGGAGGAAATTCGAGCTGCCCTCGGGTAGCAGCAGCTGGGCAACCATCGCTGGTATGGTTTTGTGTACACTTGCGATCGCCAGTGGAAAGATAAATAGATGTCCGCGCTGTTCAGCGGCTAGCGCAAATTTGCCCACGGATAAACGGAGCAAAGCGGAACCCATGGTTGAAGAGTTGACTTTTCGAATGATACTATTTGCCGATAAACTCAGCCAAAGTGCGACAGACGGTATGGTAAACGATAAACGATTAATTTTCACCTCAGTCTCGCTCAGTCAAGAGTAAGAACGGCTGCTCGTACACAACCGCAGCCAACGCAATGTTGCCAATGCCAATTCAATGTGTTCTTGGATGCGGCCGAAGGACGAAACCAGATCGAAGAGCACTCTACACTCGACAGTGCACAATGTGCTAAACATTGATTCGCTTCGCCAGCATCCGGTGATGATCTTGTGATTGTTTCCGACCATTTACTTCCGAAGCACATGCTCTATCGATTGCTCGATCTATAATAACATTGGGCTATAATTGTTCATATTGATGCTTGAAAGGCAAGAAGCCAATTTACGGAAGGTCGGACCATCTGTACGATCCGATGAGCACAAGAATTCGGAGCTAGAACCGGGCAAGCTAAGCTGCCGAGTAATCGGAACAGCCGATACCTCATCTTACAACCTTGAGCAATTAAATTATGCTGCAATAGGCCGGATGTCCTTGGCAGGATGATTCTACTTTCGCCGTCTCTTCTTCCACGCATACAACCCACCACATCCACATTCTCACAGTGCGTATATTTATTATCTAAACAACAGAACACAGCGTTGCGGACAAGGTCCGCCTATTACAAGTAAAACCAGTTACACCACAACGAAACGTCTTATCCTAGCTTAACACTAAGGCCTGCTACAGTACGCTCCCTAATCCTCCTCCTCTTCGTCCTCCCTCTCCTCCTCCACCTCCTCCTCTGCCTGCTCCTCGCCTTCGGCCGGTTCCGCTGGCGGTTCCTCGACGACCGGTTCCGGTTCCGGCGTTGGCGGTTTCGGCAGCACGCGTGGCGCCTCGTTCTCGACCACCACATCGTCCATGCGCTTCTTGGGAGCCTGCACCCGCTGGTCGAAGCGCAGCGGGATCGATATCTGGCGGGACATCTCGACCGCCTTCACATCGTTCCGGGCGATCAGCGTGTACTTGCCGCTGTCCCGCAGCTGCGGATCGTTGATGATCAGCTGTACGGTCGTGATCTTGGTGCCGTTTTCGTAGTAGTGCTGGTTGAAGATCTCGTACTTGGCGTTGCTGTGCTTGATCGGTATGCCGTCGTACATCCAGCGGAACGTGGGCACCGGATTGCCGCGCACCCGGATCTCCAGGTGCAGATCGTTCGTGGTCGGGTGGTACAGCTCTGTGGGGATAGAGTGATGGATATTAGACCTTGGCGTCCGGTACAACGAACCTCACCGCCACCCAATCTTACCTCTCAACGGTGTGATGAACGTCGGTGGCACCAGCTCGACTTCGGCCTTCTTTTCCAGCTCGAACACGGTGATGCGGCAGGAGTCGGTCGCCGTACCGTTGGCCGTCTTCGCCACACACTTGTACACGCCGCTATCCTCCAGCCGCAGATCGACCAGATCCAGCGTACAGTGGCCGAAGCGCGTAACGTCACTGCGGCAGCGCGGTCCCATCGCCAGCGGTTCGTCATCCTTCAGCCAGGTCACCTCGATCTTCTGCGCGTCCGAGCAGCAGCAGTTGAGCGTCACGCTCTTGCCCTTCTTGATCGTGCCGCTGCGCAGATGCGAAATGAACTCCACCTCGATCGGTTTCTTCCAGCGCTTCACGCGCGGTACCTCCGGCGGTGCCAGGCTCTTGCCGCTCGATATCAGCTGGCTGAGCTTCACCTTCGGTTCGCCGGCCTGGCGCTGCGGTTCCCGCTCCCTGGGCGCCACCTTCGGCTGTTCCACCGGCTCCGGGGACGGTTGTTTCGGTACCTTGCGGCGCAACTTCTTGATCTTCGGGCCACGTTTGACCGGCTTCGGCGGTGGTTCCACCTCTTCCTCCTCCTCTTCTTCCGCTTCATCCTGCTCCGCACCATCGGCAGCGGGTTCGGTCGGGGGTTTCTCCGGCGAGGCAGGTTTCTCCGCCGATTCTTCCGCTTCCTGCTCTTCCGGTTCTTCCGGTTCTTCCTCGCTCTCGGTGTCACCGGGCACGTAATCCTCGTACTCGCTCTCGGCATCGGTGTCCGTTTCCCACTCCCAGAACCGTTCGGGCGTTTGTCCCTTGAGGTAGTAGGAACCATCCTCGAGGAACACGACCTCCCGGTGTTGGCGCGGTTCCTGCACCTTCTCCTCCTCGTACGCCGGCCGACGCTTGTCCGCATGGTGCATGTGGTACATCGGCATTGCGGCCGCCTTCCCCTCGAACCGGAGCGTATACCGCAGCTCCTCCATGCCGAAGTCGTTGCTGGCCTTCACCATGTACCGGCCGTTGTCGCGAATCTGCGGATTGTGGATGCACAGCTTGTGGATGCCGTGCGGCTCCCGGATCTGGATGTACTTCTCATCGTTCGGGATGATGATACCGTCCAGGAACCATTCCACCTTGATCGGGCCCGTACCCTTGATCTGCGTCTCCAGCACGAGATCGTCCACGCGCAGGTCGTAGTGCTGGGTCATGCAGCGCACGTACCGCGGAGCTTCACCCTCGGCGACCGGGATGCGAACCGGCGCCGGCAGCACGTTCAACCTGCACGTGCCCTTAATGACGGCACCGGACTTGTCCTTCACCACCACCTCGTACTCGCCCGTATCCTCGCGGGCCGCCTTGTTGAACGCCACCACACCGGTGCCTTCCTTCGCATCGGACAGGTTCTTGATCTGCTTGGTGAACTCCATCGGCTCCCCGTTCTTGTACCATCGGAAGTCGGCCTTCGAGCCCAGCACGGTGCAGAACAGCCGCACCGGTTTGCCCTCGACAATGTTGATGTCGTGCAGCGTGCTGCCGAAACGCAGCACGGCGCGAGCGTCCACCCGCTTCGCGTCGTCCGGGTTTAGCTCCGGGAAGAGGCGGAGATAGCGTTCCTTGCGCAGCTTATCCTTGTCTTCGACCGTCTCTCCCTCGGCAGGGGCCGGTTCCGATGGGGCCGCCACTGGGACCGGTTCGACCGGGGCCGGTTGCGGTGCTGCCTCGACTGGTGCCGGTGCCGCGACCACCTGCGCTTCCTCCTGAACCGGCTGCTTCACACGCTTCTTGCGCAGCTTCTTGATCTTGGGGCCACGCTTCGGTGGCGGTGGTGGGGCTTCCTCCTCCTCCTCCTCCTCGTCCTCATCCTCATCCTCATCGTCCGCCTCGACCGGTTCCGGTTGCTTGGGAGGTGGTGGCGGCGGAGTCTTTATCAAAAAGTCCGGCGAAGGTGAGCGCGATGGTTTCTTTTCTACCGGGGCCGGTTCCGGCTCGGGTTCGGGCACTTCCGGAACTTCGGGCTCCGGTTCCGGTTCCGGTGAGACGTACTCTTCGTATTCACTCTCCGCGCTAGTATCCGTTTCCCACTCCCACAGATGTTCCGGCGTTTGGCCACGGATGTAGTACGACCCGTCCTCCAAGAAGATAAACTCCCGGTGAGGCCGTACCACCGGTTCCGGCTTCGGAGGTTCCTCGTACACACCGTGCTTCATCACGTTCGGATCATGGTAAGCGATACCGAACACGTGGCTTTCCGCGATCTTGCGCTCCGTGATGCGCCGCACCGCATGGCGGACAACGTCCTTGCCGACAACGTTCGTCGCCTCGCACGCATACTGCCCCTCGTCCTTGGCTTGCGGATCGTGGATGGTGAGCTTGAACACACCGCCAGGTTCGCGCATCGGGAAGAATTTCTCACCCGTTGGATCCTGCAGATCGATGCCGTCACGCAGCCACTTGACCGAGGGCATCGGATTGCCGCGCACGTTCACCTCCAGGATGAGATCATTCGTCTGGATGTCGTAGTGCTCTGGAAGAAGGGAAAGGACAGATCTCGCATTGATGGAAAGAATTTTGGTGGCACGCCCCAACACCAACACGAAACATACCCTTAACGTTGCGCACGAAGCTCGGTGCCACTTGCTGCTTCTCGGGTATCGGGAACACGATCACCTTGCAGGTGGTTTCGACCTCACCGGAGGTATTGCTGGCGGTACACTTGTACGTGCCGGAGTCGTTCAGCTCGGCCGAGATGATGTGCACCGCCCCGACGCCCAGCTTCGTGTCGTTCTTCACATTCTTGCTCCAGACGAGCGGGATGTTGTTCTTGAACCACTTGATCGTCGGTTGCGGGCCAACGCACGAACACACCAGCTTCAGATGCGAACCCTCCGCCACGGTTTGATTCTTCAGGTTGGCCTCGAAGTACAGCTTCTGCTTCACCTCCAGCACCTTGTGTTTGGTCGGCTCCTCCGGTATCGGCCCGGGGATGCGTCCCTTCAGCAGGCCCTGCAAATTCTTGCGCCATTGCTTCGGTTCCTTCTTCTTCTTGACGGCCGGTTCCTCGGGTGCCTCGGTGGCCGCGGTTGCCGGTTCCCCGCCTTCAGCCGGTGGTGCCGGAGCTTCCACGGTAGTCGCTTCCACTGCTTGCAGCGCCTCGACGACGGCTGAAATGTCCGGTTCGGGACCCAGCTGGTGGGCCACGGACGGTGCGCGCGACACCGACCGTGACCGGGTACCGTACACAATGCCGTCCTCTTCCGAACGGGTGATCTGCTTGTCCGCATGGTAGATACCGTGCGTCAGCTGGCTCTGGTAGAACTCGCGCCCCTTGAAGGTAACCGAGTGTTTGAGCTTCTCCTCGCCGGCATTGTTCTTGGCCGTTACAACCCATTTTCCACCATCGAGCTTCTCCGGATTGTGGATGCTGTTGAGAGAGTCGCCATAAAAACATCAATAATCAGTCCATGGCGGAGACGATCTTCGGTCTGTTGCAGCTACCCACCTGAGCCGATATACACCGTCGCCCTGGCGTGAAATGATCACACGATCCGTTTCGTTCGTAAACTCCACACCGTCCCGCTCCCAGGTCAGCTTCGGATCGGGAACACCGCGTACGTGCACCTCCAGGATCAGATCGTCCACTAAGGAATCGTAGTAGTCTGGAAGGCATGGCGAACGATGAAGAGAGTGCTGGACAACTGACCACCAACACGCGTCAAGACACTTACCAATGACCCGCGTGAACGTTGGCACCGTCTCAATGTCCTTTTCCGTCGCGAAGATGTTGACCGTGCAGGAACATTCGATCTCACCGAAGCTGTTCTTCGCGTACGCCGCATACTCGCCCGAATCGGCAACGGTTGCCGGCGTGATGCGCACGCAGCCAAACTCCGCCTTGGTCGCGTTGACGACGTTCTTGCTCCAGACGAGCGGCTTACCGTTCTTCAACCAGCGCCACGTCGGCTGCGGCCCAGTCACACTGCACGTCAGCTTCACCGTCTTGCCGGCCGGGGTCGTCAGGTTCTTCAGCTTCGTCTCCCACATCAGCCGGTTCTTGGAGTCCCGGATGACGAACGGTTCCACCGGTCCATCCGTGAAACGTTGCCGCGGCATCGCCTTGAATGCGGGCTTGGCTTTCGGCGCTGGTGCCGCTTGCTCTGTAGAAGCGTCCGGTGCTGGTGCTGCGGTCTCGTCGCCGGTTGTTTCCGGCTCGCCAGTGTCTGCCGATGGGGCCGCTTCTCCCGTGCTCACCGGTGCCGGTTCCGCTTGCTGCTGTGCCTGGGACTGGGCCGGGGTAGCCTGTTGCGCCTGTTGGTCGGTCGGTGGGGTCGGTTCCGCCGTCAGCAGCAAACTGGCCGCTTCCTTCTCCTCGAGCCGTCTTTTAAAGTAGTCCGCATGCTCGATGTGCTGCACGTGAATCAGCTTATCCTTCGACGTGAAGCTTACCTCGTGCGATACCTTGGCGGTACCGGCCGAGTTGACCGCCTGGCACTCGTACACCCCACAGTCGGACGGTGCCGGCTTGTGGATGCACAGCTGATACACGCCGTTCGGTTCACGGTTGATCAGCAGCTTTTCGCCGAGCACGATATCTTCACCGTCCTTCAGCCACTTGATCGTCGGCTTCGGGACGCCGTGCACGTTGACCTCGAGCACCAGATCGTCCGCTCGGATGTCGTAGAACTCTGCGGGAGATTACAAGCAGACGGCGTAAGTGTTTTCCCACGCACAGCTTCGGGCCAACAACAGGCCCGAGCCCTACCTACCTTTCACGGCTCGCGTAAAGGTGGCCGGAGTCGTTTCGGCCGACGGGAGCGTTATCACCTTCAGTACGCATGTCGTCTTCACTTCGTTGTGGCTGTTCTTCGCCGTGCAGGTATACTCGCCCGCATCTTTGCGCGTCACACCGTTGATGACGATCTGTCCGATCGCACCACTGTTCATCAGCTTCACGTGATCGCCGAAGTCGATCGCACGGCCATTGCGCTGCCATTTGAACATCGGCAGCGGTCCGTTGGCCGAACAGGTCATCTTCACCACCGCACCCTTCGTCGTGGTGATGTTGTGCAGCTGGCCGGCCCAAGTCAGCTTGTTCTTCGAGTCGCGTATGACGAACGATTCCGATTCGTACGGTTCGTGTGCGTCCTCACCGCCGCGACCCGAGCGACCACCACCGGCCAGCCGCTCCTGGGCTTCCTTCTTGATGCGCTGTTCTTCGCGCTTGCGCTCTTCGATCTCCTCCTCTGTGAGTTGCTTGCGGTCGGCATTGGTAATGCCCGGGAGTCGCATGTAGGGCACCTTGTCCACAAAGTCAACGGTGTGCGAGAGTTGGCTGCGGCCTGCCTCGTTCTCCGCGATACACGTGTACCGGCCACTGTCCTCCGGCGTCGGGTCGTAGATGTTGAGCTGGAATATGTCCCCGAAACCATCGTAGGTGGCGCCTATCCGCTGGTCCAACACGATTGGATCGCCGTCCTTGAGCCAGGTGATCGTCGGGATGGACCATTCCTGCTGGAACATGATCTGACACTCGATCACCAGATCGTTCAGCGCATGGTGGTAGTAGTCTGGGAGGGAGGCGAACATAGAATTACGACTGTGCAGGCGCCCTGGGGAAACGGTGACCAATGCTACTTACCTCTGACCTTGACAAAGAAGGGAAGCTGACACTTGGGCTTGATCGCATCGTACACCCTTACCCGCGCGACGGACGGTATCTCGCCGCCCCGGTTCTTTGCGTATATCTTGTACTCGCCCGCATCCGAATGCTTCAGGCCCTTGATCGTGAGCGTGTACAGCCCGTCGGCGGCCGATGTCTGCAGGTTGGCGGACCGCTCGATGGGCTGATCGTTCTTCATCCACCGTACCGTCACCTCCTGGCCCTCGACCGTGCACTGCAGCTTGATGGTCGAACCGGTGGGGGCGCTCCGGTCGGTCAGCTTGGTGAGATATAGCGGGGGCCGCGACGCCTTCCGGAGCCGCTGGAACTCGGCATCCTTTTCCTTCTCCGTCAGCTCGGGCGTTTTCTCCCGCTGCTCGAACTTGATCATCGCGATTTCGTCCTCATCCTCGTGGAAGACGCGCCACTCGGAGGGATCCACTTCGTCCACGGACATGTCGCTGTAGGAGTAGGATAGTTCTGACGATGATTCCTCCGATTCGCTATAAGACTCTCCGGACTCGTCGCCGTCGGCTTTTAAATCAGATTCATCATCCTTCGGTTCGGCCGGCGCTTCGGGCTCGGGCTCGGGTTCGCCCAGTTCGGCGGTGTCTACCTCGGCTACCTCCTCCGCCTGTTCGTCCATCGCGCCACCGTCCAACGCTTCGGTTCCGTCCGGTTCGGTTGGCTCTGCTACATCATGTTCCGCACCATCCTCGGCCTGTTCACCCTCAGCCGTAACCACCGAGGCTTCGATTTTGCGGCTATCTTCAAGTTCCTCGGTCGAAGTTTTTTTTTGCCCTCAGGTTCCTCTTCAACCACCGGCAGTACCTCCTCGGCGAGCGGCATCACCACCAGTTCGGGGCGTTCCTCTTCCTCCTCGACGATCGTTACCTCCACTGCGGTCGAGATGTCCTTACAGGAGGCCTCGTCGATCACGATGCCCGACACGAAGAAGAGCGAGATGTACTCGTCCACATTCGTCACACCGCCCGACACGTCCATCACCAGCGCCTTGTCGATGATGGCCTTACAGGAGGCGACCTGCACGTTGCGGTTCTCCCCAATCTCGAACGGCGACTTTTCCCTCACGAACATCATCTCCTTGCGCAGCGGATCGTCCACCCGGAGGCGCGAGATCGACACGGACCGGGACCGGCGATCCCGGGACGGTTCCCGCGAGTAGGTGCCCTCGCGCGACATCGACCGTCCATCGCCCGGTTGCTCCTGGTCGGTCACGATCACCTGCGGGATCGCCCCGTCACTTTGCTGCTTGCGTACCATCCCGGCGGACTGGGTTCGAGTCAGTCAGCGTTTCCTATTCACAACTCTCACTGCACTTTCCCTGCGCAACCTTCAACTTGATTTCAAAACAATTCACTTCGCACTGTTCGCACCACCTCAAGGACCAGCGGCAATCGTTCGACTAGCGTTGGATGGCCCTGTACCAAGGGAATTTAAATAACCCGAAGGGAACGGTTCATTGTCAATGACGCGGGCGTGATCACTTTCTAATTTTATCACCCGAAGCAAGGTCCACCCGCGACAGGCAACCGGTGCCCGCTGCCAATATGCAGCCAGACACGATTAGGCCGATTACAGTAGTTGTCGTTTTTGTTGTTTTTCTTGGGGCTGGTTGTGAGTCGGAGATCAGAAACCGACATTCTTCCGATTGAAGACGCGTTACTCACAGCGTGAACGCGACCGAAACGCACTGCATGTACGGTGGGATTCTAATTTTGGGTTTCGTTTGGCAAATAAGGGCCAGAGCCAGCGTGCGGTTCGCATGAAAAATGCAACTTATTTGCACCCGCAAGCACTTCCTTGAGTTTTGTTTACATGTGTAGTACGGAGGAGGTGAACAATTAAAATAGTTTTTTGAAGGTAGGAAAAATCATATTCCAATGCATTCTAGTGCTCCTTTTCCATGCGCTCACATCTGGAAGGTAGTGATGAGTATTTCGTTTCGAACCTGCTAGGTTCGTGGAACGCTCGAACCTTATTGTTCGAATATTCACAAAGTAGCCACGATATTATTGTGAAGGCTCCGAAGGCTGGACCCTGTGCGGAACGGATTTTTTTCTAAAACTAGGAAAATAACTACAGAACGATAGAATAGATTATCGTTTAAAAAACTTAAAAACATTCGTTTATAAGACATGTTGTGGCGATCGCTTCGAATATTGCACCGTTTAATATACAATGTTGCCTATAAAAAAATTCGAAAAACGGTAGACCACTTTATAAGATCTTTTTGTCATGGTTAAATGAAATAAAACATGAGTTAATTAGCGATTAATTAATGGACATCATGTTAATTAAGTTAATTTGCTAATGGACTTGTTTATTATTTGATATGGCAACGCTTGTTTTCCATTACTTTCTCCAGGCATTCGTGTCGCTTATTGTTGGACATTAAAAAAAATGACTCGATCTTGACATACCCTTTATTTCCGTACTCGTTCAGTTTGTTTGTTTCAATTTCAACTTCTGTTAATCAATGATTTTTAAAGTTTTATAGTTATAATAATTATAATTATAGGTGCGAAGGAATTATAGTAACAAATTTACACATAAATCTTTTTGCAATTCAAAAACAAAAAATGAAAAATATGTTCAATGATGGTAATGAATATGTAAAAATCCTCTCATATCAGATTATTTTATTTTTCTCGTGAAAGTAACCTCTACGAACCTACCAGGTTCGATCCGTTCCGTTAAACTCGATCCGTTTCGTTCCGAAAAAAATGTAATTTTCCCATCACTACTGGACGTAAATTCGTCATTTATCAACAACATTATTAACATATTTTATCAACATTAATCGTTTAAATTTTCACACAATTAACCCAAAATATTTACACCCGGTGATGTGATGTAGACGTAGAAGCCATCTTAACTTCCGTAAAGATCACGCAACAACTTCACGGAGAAAGTTCCACCAGTCGGTCACCAGGGAAGCCATTGAGGCAACCGAGGGAAAAAGGGAAAATTGCCATCGTTACCGTCCGAGATATAGGAGGACATTTGGATGTGGAAGCCACATATTAAATGGCCGCATGTTTGACACGCACGGCTGCGTAATAGAGCTCCGTATCAGCGTGTAACCGCACACAGCCGCGTCGATCGCCATGCTTCATCGCGTGGTGAACGATCGAGTAATGTGTGTTGTTTACGCTCGAAATGTTTACTCGCGATGCGCATTAAGGACTAGGAATAGAGGATTTTTCCGTGCTATAAATTCTAATCCTCCATACATAAGGATCTCGTTGCGAAATTTTCCTTTCTAAGCCGAATTGATGGCGATTAGAAGAAAAAATCGACAGGGGAGAAGGAATTGCACAACAGCTAACAAATCCCAAGGTGTCGCATCCTGCGTCTAACGATCTCTCACACACGCACGACCTGATCACCTTGATCTTTAAAAAGAAAAGCTTGATGGCAGCGCGTGAGAGAAATTGTCAGCGCGGGTTTTTTTTTTCGCACTCGCACCGGTAAACAATTATGGTTTGGTCGGTGCTGTGGCGTTGTTTGCCGGCGTTATGTAACCGTGCCTGCACTGCACTGCAGATGCAAGTTGCATCGTCCGGCAGCAACACGCAATCGTTCATCTGTGTTTGTGGGCTTTTATTACCTCCCAACCTAAAGTACTGGCTGCATCATCTGTTTGCTCAGCCTCTGCACTCGGCCATTTGACGCATAAAGGTTTTCGCGAACCATCCAGCGAAACATTAAATGGCACGAGTCGCTAGAGTAGCGCCAGGTTTTCCTTTCCATTCCAGTTTGTTTTTTGTTGCCGCCAGAGCCCTTAAGAGAATAGCAAAACAAACATCGTCCGATCAGGTGCGGTGTGACTTCACTTTTTACCGCAGGCGGCACACATGTGGACGATACAACCGGATTGAAGGTTAGTTACGTCGTGCGCTCCGATGGCACTCGATCAGATGTCAGGGCGTCAACTTGACAACGAAATTCCGCAATCGATGGTACAGGCGACAGCACCAACCGCTCTAGAATTCCTTTCCGAGCTGACTCATTAGCGGTACAGTGAACCGGGGCGTGTTGACCCCTTCTGTTCGGAGATCGATGACAGCAAGTCCAAATGCCACATGCACGCACTTCTCGGATGCCTGCTGGCCGAGTGAACTATTTTTCCCGCTTTGCGCTATCGTGCGAGAGCGCTGCCGTCAACTGGACGACCTTGTACTTGTCCACCAGCAAGCTGCAAATGCGGGAAATGCAGTTATGCCGTTTATCGCGTTTGTTTTGATTTCGAGCCCCAAGCTGACGCCTTATAGGTGGAGCATAAATATGGTAGCAAACGTTGGAGGCAGCATTCAACTCAACTCCTATGGCTCACGGCATTCTTGAGAGTGCGAACGGCACGTGGAACTAAATGGAGTTGAATGGAGCTATTGTGGAAGGAGTGTTTTCGCGTAGAGTGGAATGCAACAATTACAGAAGATATCTCTGATGGAAGCGAAGAGAATTGCAATGGAATGGAAGGATCTCAATCATAAGAGCGTCATGGAAGTTAAGTAATCCAAGCATTTGCAGTGCAAAACAAAACACTTTGTGACAGTTGTTCAGTAGTTTGACGTAATTACTTTATTAAAACTTTCCACTGCTAAATCGTTGTCAATTATGTTTCGATTAGTGTCTTCGGTGTCTAATGATGTCACCACGCGGAGAGATCGTACTGTTAAAATATTAGCCTGATGATTTCGCTATACGACACAAAAGAAAACACTGGAAACTAAAAGAGGAGTTGTTTAATCAATGCTCTCCAGCTGGCAGCTCGGCAACAATCGATGTGACGAGCCACCTGCGAATGGCCCACGGAACAACAGCTTTGCATTGCGGTTATGCACCAACGAACCGTTGATCAGGGGGCCTGTTTGACTGCACCACACCACGAAGAAACGGGAGACATTCTTTATCCAAGGAGCCATCTTTAGTCGATCGCTGGGAGACTGAGAGGTAGTCAACACTTCGGTTCAGCTCCGCAAAGCACCTGCGATCTATTGGGGCTCTTTATCGATGTCATTTAAATGGAAAAAGCATACGTGCGCCCCGTTCGTTTCGAGTGGGTCGTTTCGTTTAAACCCCATTGCATAACCTCACCAGCATTGGGCTGCGCTGTGCACGGAACGGTTCAGTTTGAGCTCGTGCGCCAACGGTTTGGTTTTACATCTTTGCGACCGCAGATGTTTGCTTTGCGGAACCGCGACTGAAACTGCACAGCGCGGAGTAGAAACCTGTGTCTGTGTCGTGGTTAGTTTAATGCTGTTTCTGTTGTGCACTATTTGACCAAAAACCGCTTGAGACGACCTAGACCGCGAAGCACTTCATTAGTTTAGTGGCACCGCAAGGAAATAGTGATCGTCCAGCACACGAAACGTTGGGCCGAAATTTTATGCGCTGTCCGTGACAGTGATTTCTCGACAAAGCTGCTGTTCCGGTATACCCGAAGACATTCAGTAGCAATGGAAAAGATGAGCAACCATTTATCATACTAAGGATTATTTCATATCAAGGTGACGATCGTATCAAAAATTATCTTTAAAATTAAGTCATAATCGTTACCTTTGGCAGATGATTAATGTTTTTTTTACTAACAAAATCATTAATATATTTAATCAGTAACAGAAGATCATCTTTAAAGTTAGGTTTGTCAACAGTAAAGCTTCTCTTGAAGGCAGCCGATGAAACGCCCATTATGCAACTTTCCCATGGATCTTTTTAAAATGCATTCCGAATTCGGGTGAGGTGAAACTGCATCCAACACATTTGTCAAAGCTATGCGGTGAAACCGAAAACCAGAAAACTTGTCTCTTTGGGATTTACATACTAATTTCGTTCGATATCGGCCAGGATTGCTGTGAGGGTTGGGTCTCGTCCACTGTTTGTTTCGAGAGCGTGTAAAGGTGGTTTTGGAATGTTTAAGAAATGATAGCATAAATATAGCTCACCCAGTGCTGCCAGTGTATCGCAACAGGTTATTGCCATAGGGTGGAGAAAACCTAAATTATGGCGTAACAAATACTTTCATAATTTCAAATATCGATGATTTTGAATGAAATGACATAGTTTTGGACGTTTTGGACAAAAAAAAGGAGGAGAAGGAGGAGAAGCAGATAATAGTAAGATTGTACAATCTTATTTTGATTGTACAAAAGTACAATCGACTAAATAGAAAAAGAGAAAAAGATTTTGGTAATTATTAAGTGTAGAAATAAATAAATAAATAAATAATGAAAGATATAATAATTGAGATGATAATGAAATGAACAATATTAACAAACGGAAGAATGGAGTTATTGATTAAAGAAGAGTTCAGACGTCAAGAATAAATAGCTTATAATACACCCACCGTTCTTCATGCTGTTCTTATTGATATTTAAAACTTTTATTCGGTTTAGTGGATTACCTCGCATTACATCACGGAAGCTATGGAAGAAAATATTCTGTTGGTATTTGAACCCTCGTTGGACGCGTATCCTGCAGTACTATTTCAGAGATGATGCTATATATCGGCTCTTTACTACTTACATTTACCATGTGTCTTATTAATTCGTAATTATAGTTGTAAGTAATTATAATTCGTTATAATTCGCGATCTTAGTCTGCTGAAGGAGTCCTTCAAAATCGCGGTCAAGTGCCGTCGTAAGCCAATACATTATCCAGGCCTCCTCGTTCCATGTGGACGGCCCAAAAGGACTTTACGACCTGGGTCGTCCGGTGTCATTCTCAAGACGTGACCAACCCACCGGAACCTGACGAGTCTAGCTCACTGTGCGATAGTGAGTTCATCGTACAGCTTATCACGCCTCCTCCGTCCATGTAGATGCTCCATAAGGACCTTAAGGGTTGGTCGTCCGAAGTCACTGGAGCCCACTGGAGCCAACCGAGTCTGATCCACTGTTCGACAGCGAGTTCGTTGCACAGTTCGTGAAGCTTGTCATTGTTGCGACTCCTCCATTTTTCTTCCACACATACGGGGCCAAAAATGCTTCTGAGCATCTTCCAAGGCCATGTCTCAGAGGCGTATGTGAGTACTGGAACTATATAAATTTCAGGATAGTCCCAGCTTCGTTCGTCGCGACAGGTGTTTTGAGTGTAAAAGTTCCCTCAGACTGTAGAAAGACCGTCCTTTCAACGTCAATGTTTTTGTCAGTGCTGACTTTTGACTCAAGATAGGAGAAATTTAGGACGACTTCGTAAGAGTGCTCACCTATTTGTATGTCACCCCAGCGAAAGTTAGGATCTGTTAGCAGGGCCGCTGGTTGTGCCATCATCAACCTCCTCTAAATGTTCTACCTAGGAATCGCGGATGGACTTCTCCAGTGCTAGGTTGAAGAGTAGACAAGCTTCTCTGCTTGGCACAGACCCTTGGTGGTAGCAAAAGGCCCTGAGAGTTTTCCATCCACCATCACCTGGCATGTGCCGTTGGTCATTGTCATTCGTACTAGTCTACTAAGTTTGGCCACGATTCCAAAAGAGCTATCATACACTATGAACGAACGATGACCTATCATACATCAACCTTCCCCAAATTGCGTGGAATCACCTTCATTGTTCTGAATTATATATTGAAAAAAGTGATGGCATCCAACACTTTTCCACATTTCTGCTTGTAATAGGCAGTTCCTTTCAATTCTCCGTGCTAGTAATAGCATAGCTACCGGCTTGCTACCCATTTAAAGGCAATAATCTTAACAACTTGCCACCACGTTTTGCATATTGCTTATCCATTCTTTGCGAGCCCGGAATCTGCGGATTGCAGAAAGGTGCCTCGATACACCACCAGGCACGCCGCCTGTGGCAAACCTGATCGATTTGATCACTGAAATTATGCAATAAACACACCATTCAGCATCGGAATACCTTTTACCTGTTGCTGATTTCAATCATCGCTTGAAAAACTTTGGCCAAAAAGGGAAGGAAATTGTAGGCCGCTCCTCCTGTAAGATTACTGACACCCGGAACGGGTTTTTAAACTTCCACTTCTCGGTCCGAATCTTCTGGGCAAGGGAATGGCAACCCCCACGGTACCCAGCCTTCAACGCCATAGTCCGCAGCGTTTCCCTTTCTATGCTGCACGCTCAAACACACAAACGATCTCAAGCACGCCTGCGTTGGGGTGTTGTGATGTGTAGTGAAACAGGTTTTTCCTTCCCGTTTGCAGGATGTTTATGTTCTAGTTACAGCCATGCAGTATATGATGAAAGCGAACCGGTGGCGTTGGGAATGGCCGTGGCACACTGTTTATGCACCCGAAATCCCAACCTTCTGCAGTCCTAACAGCAGGTGACGCCATGATACTTCAGATTATGGAGATGACCTCCACCGCGACGTACACCGGGGATGCTCTCGACGGTGTCTTGCGCTTTGGTTGAGTAAAAGTGCGCTTAACATCAACCACCACACACACACACACACACACCACATGTGTACAAATTTTCCAATGGCACAATGAATTATTCGAATACTTCAATCACTCACCACCGTGAGGTCCGTGGACGTTGCGCAATGTGCCGAACGCAACCCGGACGAAATGTGTAGCGTGCTCCGAACCATTCCGAACCGGGTCAAAAGCGACCACAACCCGTACGCGTCCCGAGTGTTTGGTGTGGGTATGCTCTCGGCGTACCACAAAATGCGCCAGCCAGCAGATGAGGCGTTTCGTTTCGAAGTTTTTCAGGGCCACCGCCGGGGAGTGCGTGAACGCGTGGCCAAATCGTACGCTAACCATGCGGTACAACGGGCGTCATTAGGCGCATTTTTTTTCTGAAGTGGTCCAGCGATGGTGGTGGTGTTGGTGAAATGGTAAACTATTTCTTGGAATATTACGTAAAGCCTGAGGGGTCTGAGATTTTGGAGACTGAAGGAAGTAGTGAAAGCTTTGATCACCGTCTTCTTCAGCTTGGCAAACGGTCTGGGGAGTTGTGATATTTACGGCCAGTTCTCTAGACGATCGTTATACCGGAAGGCGCCAAAACCATGTGGTGCTAGGGTAAGATCACTTCTGATCAGTGGACATACAACCAATGTCTCACCACAAACAACTTCTTGGCTGGAATTTAATTACGGAAATGAGTTCCGCGCATCATTTGATCTAGTCTACGCACCCGCTCGGTGTGGGCTTTCACTCGAAAACGCTTCGCAAACGTTGCCTCCACCACCTTCGGTGGAAGCTTCGTTCGCTGGCAAAAATAAGACACGCAGAGATGCGCTCCAACGTTGCTGCTGCTGCTGCTAAACCCCCATTGCGATTGACCCCATATGCAGCCCCACCAGGCAGCCGCGTGTTCGGGGGAACCCAACTGAACCACGACGCTCTCCACGACGCCGCACTGGGGTTTTCGGGGCAAAGCGATAGTCATAGACTTAGCGAACGAGTTGTGCTGCGCACAACAGTCTACGCTTGGAGCTCGGAACCGGAGCATCGTGTGGAGTGCCGACGTGTGTACCGCCCCGTCACCGTAAACGACGCCGCGTACGTCCCTGTGTTTGGTGTGTGATTAAGCTGATCGTTTAAATCGCTAATAAGGAAAAAAGGTGTCCAGAAGGGTTGTGTTGTGGGTTTTGTTTTGTAAATAAACAAATCAGTGATTAGTTTGTGCAAACATTTCGTTTAGTACGCCGTGAAAAGTTCCCAGCCGAAAATGAAAGGTAAAGCCATCGTTGCGCCATCCAACGGCGAAGCGAACGTGTTTCTAACGCTTAAGACGCATCTCCAAAGCAAGTGCCAAACCGAACCGTTGATTAAGTTCCGTCGTGGCAGCAAAACGCCATCACGCCCGCTGTAGACGGGGCGTGAAGGAAGTGTAAAGTTGCGCCGTCATAGATCACCCGGACAAATGTGGTTGCAGCATCATCGTGACCCCATCGCGCCACGGTGAAGCGGTCGAACAGCGTGCGAGCAAACGAGCGGGTGGGGGGCGGGCAGCACAAAACGTGTTCTTGCGATTGGACGCACGGTTTAGAACGGTGGACCGGATGCGAGCGTGTTTGCATGCGTGCGCGGAGCGGAAAAGTCTGGAAAAACTCGACACTTACCACGGTGCACTATTATTTGCGCAGTGGTTTCGGAGCTCCGGTGGCTTAACGCTGGTTCGGCTCTTCGGCGGTTTGGCCTTCCTTGGGACCGTCTTTACATCGCACACGCACCAACCTAAACAGCTGACCGCCCGAGACAGCAGGCGTGCTCAATGCTGTTGCATTGCTAACTGGTTGCGCATTTGGGCAGGCAGAGAAGGAAAAAAAAGAACAAAATCAGTTCGCCCCAAAAGCCAGCACAGAAGTATTCGACGCGCCTCGAAACAGCTCCAGCACGCTCGCTTTCGTTTCGGTGGGAAAAATTCCTACGCCTTGGAAATCGACACTTAACCTTGGGCGTCGGAAGCATTTCCATACCCTTGGGGGGTTTTTTTTGTTTGTTTCTGTTTCGGCTAGTATCGCTGGCGGATCGAACGCAACAACTTCAACAAGGTTAATTCTTTTCCATTTCAATGGGTAGTTGCAAATGTTTGACGGGTGAGATGGTTCGAACGCGATGCTCCGCTTTTTTTACTGCCGCTGATTAGGGCCTGCTCGCTGACTTACTTCCCCAGTAGCCAGTTGAAGAACGGTTGAGAAGGAAACGAATGGCGAAATAGTACATCCGCTACCAGTTTGGGAAATTACAAATTCGCTACGAAATAAAACATTGACTTTTTCCGGTCCGGGCGCGTGAAAAAGTGCGGCTGGACGGACATTAAACTACGCTCCGGGGACGCATTATTTAAGTGAAACAATTAATCAGTTTTCACCACCATTTTTACCGAAGAGAGTGGGAGTGAAAGTTCGTCCATTGCTATTAAACGTGGATTAGCATAAAATGTCGCGGAAGATTTTCTTTTTACGTAACTTTACCTTTTACAATTTATACGGTTGCACAGTACTGTCCAATTGTGAGTTTATCAGCCCAGATAAATAATGATGAGGTTTAAAACTGGGCTTTCAAAACGCCGCGCTGCATCACGCTGCTTATCAATCGCTTATGCATGCAACGAATTGGAGATGGAAGTTAATTAATTGGAGGAATTTCAGTTACAACATTTCTTGGATAAAAGTCATCAAGGTTTTTTTTTGTTTATCAAGCAGAATAGTTTTAGGCAAACACCATCTTAATTGTTGAAGCATTGGAAGATGAAGATGTAATAGAATTCCACGGTAAGATCGTAACATCCAATCGTAATGTCACAATCGTAAGAAGCTATCCATTATTTCGAGATTTCTTCAACAGTTTGTTTCTCTTCTCGACAAACCTTCCTTCTTCTTTGCTCAGCCATTAATCTTTTGCCAAAATTTGGCCTTCAGAAATAGGGGCGTGTGACAACAACAAAAATGTACATTTCTTATAGTAGGCCTGTCAAATGAATTACTAGAGAAGAATGATCGAGAATGGAATGAATGGAAAAGTCAACTCAAATCAAGTTTAATCAACTAACCCCAACAAGCAACATGAGAAAATGTGCTGTTACGAGATGAAGTCTGCTGTTATATGATTTTAGGATGTCTAGTGACCAGCAAGACCTGGGGACATGATGATAGCGGGGGCGGTCTTCACACGAACGGACCGGACCAAAATCCGATCCAATCCACCATAAGCTCTAGACTGTGACTATCCAGCTACGGGTAAATAAAGTCACAGTAAGCCAGCAATGACCTCTCTAGACCTCTTGAGGTTGTTGTGTCTGTAAAGAAGAAGAAGAAGTGGCCAGCAAGAAGATCCTAGAAAAATATATAAATTCTTTCAAAAAGTTTAAAGAAGTTGAAAGTTGGAATTTTAAGAAGTTCAATCGACCAACTGCTGAAGTTTTTACTAGATGAGGGTCGATAAAATGCTATAACCAAACACTACAAGCGATTCTACAATATACTCACGCCATTCTGCTGAGAGATAATCAATCATTAGACAACGTAGAATCAGGACCATCAACGATCGCTGACTTAGATCTTAAGAGGAAGTTACAAGAGTTGTTTCAAGAACAAACATTAATTGCACACCAAACATTGGACACTAAAAAGCGAGAGATTACATGGAAGGATTGGAAGTGACGAACCTCAACCGCAGAGGAGATGGACATCAAAGTTCAATTTACGTTCCAAACGACTCTACTTATTTCAACTACCAATTATTATTTCCATTGCAGATCTAGTAAAGAAAACGCCTGTACAGTCATGGTACACAGGAAAAACGATCTTCGTTACCGGTGGCTCCGGTTTCATGGGCAAGGTAATGATGCTACCGCATCGGTGTTGGTGGTGTTCTCGAGGGTGACTAATTTCGTTCGTTTTATTTGATCAGGTACTGCTAGAAAAACTGCTCTACTCCTGCTCGGACCTTGAGCGCATCTACGTCCTGATGCGACCGAAGCGCGGTAAATCGCCTCAAACGCGCATTGAGGATTGGTTGAAATTGCCGGTAAGTAACAAACCGCTGCCGCAGTCTCCTTTTACAAGAGAAGCGCAGCGATCGTTAGATAACACCGGAGGATTACTTTAAGAGAGGAGCGGGGCGGGGGAGCCAGATGGCAATCAGGGGGCAGCAGGGATTACGGTGATGGTTCAATTCATCCGAGCCGCCTCTTGACGTCAATGGCGTCTAAGTAATCATGATCAACACTTGGCTCTAGCACATCCCGCTGACTCTGAAGGGCAAAAGGGTAGAGCAGAAAGATCAGCTAACAGCACACAGATGAAAAAAAAACCACAGAACTAACACTCTCCATCATGTACATGATCATCAGCACGGTACGGTACCATCTGTGTAGCGATCTCGAAGCCGTGCGTACGAAAGCCATCCTGCCATGACGGTTCAATTGCTTCTTGATGAAGAATAATTGGAGCCGTACCTGGGGCAGACAAACGCCCAGACACACATGCAATTAAGATCACCTTCAGCATTACTATCGGCGTGAAGCATGTCGCGGGGCAAAGCAAAACAACAATTGAAGATTGATCAATGCAAAATCATTAACGCCTTTTGCAGGTTTTCAAGCGCATCCGCGAGGAAAAGCCGGAAGTGTACAAAAAGCTCGTTCCGATACCGGGCGATGTGACGAGCGATAAGCTCGGCATCAGCCCGGAACACGAGCGACTGCTGATCGAACAGGCCGAGATTGTGTTTCACTGTGCGGCCACACTGAAGCTCGAGGCGCGGCTGAAGGATGCGATCGAAATGAACACGATCGGGACGAAGCGCATCCTCGATCTTTGTCTGCAGATGAAGCGTCTGAAGGCGTTGCTACACTTGTCCACTGCGTTCTGTTACTGCGATAAGGTACGGTCGTCTGTACACCAATACAGAAGACTTTAATCAATGTGTGCTTTTGGCTTGTGCGCTTTTAGGAAGTACTCACCGAGAAGGTGCACGACTTCCATCACAATCCGTACGATCTGATGCGTACCGTGGAGTGGATGGATGAGAAGGCGCTGGACATGATCACGCCGAACCTGCTGAAGCCTCATCCCAACACCTACACCTACTCGAAGCGATTGGCCGAAATGATGGTACGCGATGCCTACTCTAATTTGCGCGTCTGTATCGTACGACCTAGCATCGGTAAGTGTGTGTGTGTGATTAGCTAATTGTGTCAGCCCGCTGGTTCTAAACGAGAACGGTTCCTTGTACTAGTGTGCCCAGCCAATGCGGAACCGGTTGAGGGATGGGTGGACAGTTTGAACGGTCCCGTCGGTATAATGGTTGCTGGCGGTAAGGGCATTATTCGGTCGATGCTGTGCAATGGAGAATACAATGCGGAAGTCATCCCGGTTGATTTAGCCATCAACGGGCTCATCACGATCGCGTACACTCTGGGTCAAATGGAGGAGATGTAAGTGTGTTGTAGCGCGTAGATCAATAGCGGGACATCTCAACCGAAACACCGCGTATTCCACAGGCCGAAAGAAATACCGGTGTACAACATCACATGCCGCGAGACGAAGCGAACCACCTGGAAGGAGGTGTTGGATCTGGGCAAGGCGACCGCTTACGAGTATCCGTTCGAGGCCGGTGTCTGGTACCCGGACGGTGACATTACGATGAACAAAACGTACCACACCATCTGCGTCATGCTGTTCCACTGGCTGCCCGCCTACTTTATCGACTTTCTGATGTTCTGCTTTGGCCAGAAGCGATTGTAAGTAGTTGGAGCTGGAGCTGCTCTTTGCTGCCGAATTCCCTTTTCTAAGCGTACGCAACTCTCGCCTTGCAGCATGTGCCGCATACAGAACATGGTGACGGAGGGGCTTAGTTTACTGCAGTTCTTCACCACCCGACAGTGGGACTTCAAATCGCACCAGTATCAAGCGATAGCGCAACATCTCACACCGGAGGATAACGTCATCTTCACCATGGATGTGGACGCGATCAACACGAAGGACTATCTGCGGCGGATCATTCTCGGTGGCCGTCAGTTCTGCATGAGGGAACCACTGTCAACGCTACCGAAGGCACGCATCCAGCTCAAGTTCCTGTACGTGCTGGATAAGGTGGCGAAAGCGTTCATGCTCTACCTGATGGCGTGGCTTTTCCTCACGCTGACCGGATTGAAGGCACCGGTCTATGAAATGCTCGGATGGGCGTAATCCTGTATGCCATCAACATTCCTCAGCTGGGAACGGTATAATTTGTTTCTCGTGACTACCATTAGTCCTTTGAGTGTGTTTTCGTTTTGTTCATTGGATATCATGTTTCCCTCCTCCATTATTTTGTTTGTGTCAAAGCACTTAACGTAATAAAATAAGAAACAAGTTGGTAAAGAAGTTAAAAACTGTTTTTTTAACTAATTCTAAGCGCAAAGCTACGGTAACTGATAGGTTAATTGGAGTCACAATTGTTAATGGAATCCGCCACGTGCCTGTTGGTTCAAGAACTCTCCAAGTGGGTTAGCTCTCGCCGCCACCGTTCGGTGGTTCTAATATGGAACTCAAGAATGCTGATGCAAAGGTTTAAAAGGTATTTTGGGAACTCTATTCTACAAATCAATCTTGATTTTGTCATACGACGATTTAATAGACCGCATTGCTGTAAGGTTCTCTGATATATCAGTAGCTTTGAGGCATATGATATTAGAGTCCCAGACCCAGAAAATTGATAGTAGTTCGATGGTTCGGTGGCACGATAAAGATTTCAATTGTTAAATAGAGTTTTGTGTAATCTTGCACGCTAGACTTCTATATAAGTTGTAGTTCCAAAAAAAGAAGATTGATGAGGGTTGATGGCGCCGTAGAGGTGATCACCAGAAAAAAAAAAAACAATAAACGATTGACAGTTGATTGTTCACGACCATGAGCAGATTCGGACACTCGCGTGGTAAACCCCGATGTTGCGAAACCTGTTAAGTAAGCAAATAATTAACAATTATTTTTAATTTGTATGTGTGTTTATGTGTGTATTTAAGCCATTTCGAGGTTCAGTTTTGATTTTATTTTTAGTTGCTTTTTATACAATCTTGGGCAGTAGGTACGGTGGTTGGTAAAGTGGATCCAACGCACCAGAATAATCACACACGCAAGAAAACGCAGCTTTTGTGAATTTTGAGGTAATCCGAAATCATTTAATGTATGTCGCATTGCGCATGCATAACGATGTGAGTGCCTTGGCTGGTCTGGGACGCACATAACAACTTGGCGAAAAATGAGCACAGGCTGCAGGAAACACTAACGAAATGACCGAAGGCACCGAAAAGAAAAACTGCAGTTAACAGAGAGTACGAGAACGAAGTAGGCGCATCATGATGCAAGAGTAGAGTGTAAGAATTTAAAACGATATACTGAGCGGTCCGGCACTTTGTCCCCTAGCTCGCATCGTTGTTCAGTGAGTTGTACCGGTTACCGATACTGATCTGGCTAGTGGAGGACTGTTCGACCGTTTTCGCCCGGACGCCGTGCTTCACCTCCTCGAATGTAGGATCGGGTTTGGTCTGTTTCGGCGGTTCGGCCGGTTTTTCCTGACCTAGTGTGGGGAAGTACTCCTCGCTTTGCAGATCCGGCGCAATGCCTTTCTTCTGTTTTTGTTTTGCCATCTGAAAATGTGCAATATCCGATCGTAAGCCGACGTAGTAGACAGTGTAATGCGGTACACGAGCATTCCGTACAGATTACTTACGAGATTTTTCATAGCAGGACTGATATAGATATTGCTTGTGGAAGCCGGTTCGGGTGCCGCAACCTTTTCTTTTGTCGCTGCATTTGCGTCTCCTTTGTTCCAGGGTTTGCTAGGATCACGGTCTTCCCCTTCTCTGCCTTCGGCGTCATAATTCGGATCGTTCATATCGCCCGAGTTCTCAGAATCGAGCTGGTTCGATTCGTCATCTATGGTTAGCTGGGCCAGTTTGAGTCCAGTGTAATCTTTCTTCGTCTCCTCGAACACCTTCCATTCATCATCCGGCTGTAAGGGAAAGAAAGATGGAATGAGAACGAGAACAAGAACCTTTTTTGCAGGCCTTCTTCAATCGCTGACGCTCATTTCCGATCGGGCCAGTCCGGAACCAAAGGGGAACAGCCACACCTACCTCGTGAGAGTCATTTTTACCATCTGCCGGGTCGACTGTTCTCAGCTTCATCTTACTTTCGACGACCTTCTTCGACGTGTCATCTAGCTGCTTGGCTATCTCCTCGGCGGTGACAAACTTTTTCGCCTTTCCCTTCTTTTTGTCTTTCTTCGCGAAGAAATCATCTAAATTCGCCATGGTGGAATGGGCAACAAACGGGCAGTAGCACTTTCCGTACCGTGAAACAGCGAAAATATCGGTTCTTTTCCACAAAATGTGCAAATTGCCTGGTGGATTTTTCTCGCGCTGGAACCGACCGAAACGAATGCTGGGAGGAATACGGAGACGAATGACACAACGTGCGTTCAGCTGTCAGTGGCGGTCGCTGTGGAAAAGGCGCAACCAGCCAAATCATAATGACAGTTTGATTTTGAGCTAATGTTGAGGTTTCTGATTATTTTATGTCTAAAATCTTTTTAAATTAGATTTTCAGCACAAGTGAACACAATTTAGCATGAAATTGTGTAATTCATGCAACATATATCACCAATAAAGGCTTTACACTCCGAAAAACCGCTCCTATTGGCGCGTTGTCGGCGCAGAGATCTAACCAGATTGGTACCGAACAACATTATTTACAGACGTTTCCATATTTTGTTTATATCATTGGTAAAATTTTGAAGAAGTTTTGTTAATTCAATTTGAATAATGAAACACAAACATACATAATCCACTTTTTGGACGCAATATTTTTCCTTACTATTTCCACGGTTCACAACCACTGTTTGGTTGACAGAAGGAAAAACTTACATGATTTGACGACACCTGCGAACCGCGCACCAACCGCACACCGCGGATATTTGTTCGTCTTGCGTATAAACAACATACCAGAGCGCAGAAAGGCACGAAACCCTACAGAATGTGCAAAGATTTTCGCGTTTTATTTCCCATTCCGTTCAGTATCGATTGATTTGCGCCGTACACGTGCAGCCGGGGGTGGAAATACATACAATACCACCCCCTTTCATAGTGCAGTGGGCAAGCAAGTGCAATTTGGTTAAAGCAGAAGCATCCTTCGGCCCCATCCGCTGGTGCTACACACCATGGAGTATGAGTACATGCTGATGAGGAACGAGAAGGAAACCCAAAACCGCTGCTGCGGAGGTCGTGTTTGGTGTGTACAGGTACCGTTGAAATGTATTCACGTTTAATGCCCGTTATGCGTCACCGTTATTGAATTTGCCTCCCTCTCCCACCATGGTTTCGTGGGAATGCTGCAAAGTGTTGCCACCGGTACTGCACTTAATAATACTGTTATGACCTGTTCATTGTTACTTCCATTTGCAGGATATTTGCGGTATCATTTGTGCCGTCCTAACGTGGAGTTTAATGTAAGTGGCAATGTTTGTTGTTAAAAAAACGGTACCTTCAACGATATTCCCTTGTATTGCAGATTGTACGCAGAGTTTGTAGTTACAATGGTGATCCTGCTACCGCATCCTTATAAGGCATATCGGTACATTAACTTTATTATTTTTAATACGGGCTCGTTCCTGGCGTTTGCATCACACCTTCGAACAATGCTGTCCGATCCGGTAAGCACAATTGAAGAAGTAAGACAATCAAGGCATGAGATATCGATACTAGTGTTACACTTAATGAGGACACAACACTATTCAGGAGTCGGGATCTAATGAATCTGCACGACAGAGATTCAGATTCATGGACCAATGCTTTTGCACATGATTTATGCATGTTCTTTGTGGAAAATTTTCAACTTGTTGTTTAAACACTTTAATTCATAAAAGGAGATGAGATCGCAAATTTAGAACTCAACACACTGGTTTATCATGATTTACATTGCTATGAAAGGTATGGGTGATTGTAACGATAACGATTCACCATGAGCACTCCAGCCTGATAAGAAAATCTTATTTTCCGGACTTATGATAACGATTGCGATTGGTTGAAGCACGTGTTAAAACAAGAAACATAATTTCTGTGCCGATCGATGTACTATGTCGTCTATTGCTCAATGTATGTTCCTATCACGCAGGGTGCTGTACCTAAAGGGAATGCAACCAAGGAAATGATCCAGCAGCTTGGCTATCAAGAGGGACAGGTATTTTTCAAGTGTCCCAAATGCTGCAGTATTAAGCCGGAACGTGCGCATCACTGTTCCGTATGCCAACGGTGCATACGCAAGATGGACCACCACTGTCCGTGGATAAACAACTGCGTCGGGGAGAACAATCAAAAGTTTTTTGTACTTTTTACGGTAAGAAACGAACGAAGAAGGTTGCGTTGCAGCTCGCGGTAAGCCGTAACTAATCATGTGAACCTGTGTTTATCCTTTTTATCCATCCAGTTTTATATCGCATTCATTTCCATCCATTCGATATTCCTGGCTGTAAATCAGTTCTGTCTGTGCATTAAAAACGAGTGGAGAGAGTGCTCGAACTATTCGCCTCCGGCCACGGTGATACTGCTGCTCTTCCTTATACTGGAAGCGCTACTGTTTGCCGTCTTTACGATGATCATGCTCGGCACCCAGCTGAACGCAATATGGACCGATGAAACGGTATGGCACTACATCGTAGTTATCATAGTTCCTCTTCCACTCGGATGGCTAATATAGTTTTTTCCTCCGTTTTTCCAACTCCATAACAGGGCATAGAACAGCTGAAGAAGGAGGAAGCCCGGTGGGTGAAGAAGTCGCGTTGGAAAAGCTTTCAGGCAGTGTTTGGTCATTTCTCGCTAGCCTGGTTTTCACCTTTTACGCAACCGCTTAGAGCAAAGCACGAAAATTATTTATATTCAGTCTAATAAAAACAAAACACACGAAAACAAGAATTAATCTTAACAAAACGCGTATTGTTTCACACTTGGCCCGTTGTCTCTCCCACATAAAGCTAACCATTGGATGAAGGGTCCTTGAAACGGAGGAACGGCGAGGTTTCCCGGTGACCTGCGTACGGTTCATTTAGCGGGTCTTTCCTCCCCGATATCTAGTGTCACTGCCGCGCTCGGTTCATCTTTCGCATTAGTTTCTTTTGCTTCTTTTCATTCACAGGACCCTCTTCAGCGGGGTCGCCTTGGAAAAATTGCTTTCCGACTGTTTGCCATAGCAGCCAACCCGCCCGCACTGGAAGCAGCAGCATTAGCAGCCAGAAGAATTCGGACAAAATCGATACGAGCTGTGTGCCTGAGGTCAGGATAACGATGTCTTTCACGTGTCTGTACGAAGGAAGTGACATTGATGTTGGTTTATACACGCGACACGATTACGATAATACGGTCAACTTACTCCGTGATGCCGCCCTCTATATTAAGATCCGTACCCGTTTCGATGATATCACCTTTTTCGGTAAGTTTAGGTTTGCTTATCATAGCCATAAAGTAATAGCTGGCACTATGCGCCACCAAGCAAAGGATCGTCATGACCTGGTAAAAAAATAGAAACAACCCTGTACTCAGACAGAACGATTTTCAGGACAAATACCACTTCAATACGTACCACTGCAAGCGTAGAAAGTTCTGCATACACAGCGAAACCAAGGAACTGGACCGCGCTTGCGATTAGAGACATGTTGCGGTAAAACTTAACCGTGGCCACATTTTCTTCCACGATCTGTTTGCTACCCTTGGTAGCCTTCTTTTTGGGAGGTTGTTGCTGCTGCAAAAGTAATTAAAAGTGTATAAATTTGGTGTTTATTTTCCTACTTTTCGCGGCCACTTACCGACATGGTGCTGATATTCTGAATTGTTTAGTGCTGCTTTTTTATTCCTGCTTTCCCAAGGAACAACTTTTACCCCGCAACTAACAGTTTCACTGCGTTTCACACCGGCTGACTCCACATGCTGTTTTTTTATTTCTGCTTTCGTCGTGCCCAGTCAAAACACATCGGCACTTAACTGTCAGTTCGTGTACACAGTGGTTGGCCCGCATGGCCACACGTGGGATGAAGTTACAGCCGATACCCGAGATACGCGGTTAACGCGTGCCAGAGAAATCCGCGTATCTCGAGTTTTCTATAAAACATCGTTTATATGTCGTAACAAGGAATCAAATACTTATTTCCACGTTACGAAGCACATTCAAAACTGATATTCAAGCGTTTATTTCAAGAATTACAATACAATATTACGAAAATAGATTTTATACTAATGAATTGTAACATATTTTTGAAATTTGCAATTTAAAAATTGAATTCTGCATGCAAAACTCCATGAAATATCAAATTTATAAAATCCTCGTGTGTCGAGAACCGTGTATCTCGGGTATGAACTGTAATTATTTTTTTTTTATAAAATAAAACATTTTTATGACATGTTAATAACAGTTTCATACAAAAAATGGTACAATTGTATGAAAGTTCATTGAGAATACACTTGAATTGGAAGTTGTAATCGAAAACGAGTTAAAAAATTTAACTTTGTTTGAGTTGAAGAACATGTTCGACCACTGTGCGAAAAGGGCGGAAAACTGCAACTTTCCGATTATTCGTGCCAAGGGCTGCAGAAGCAAACGTGTTTGTTTGAAATTCGACCTACAAAACGTTGAGCAGTTCATTCTGTTACTAAAATTAAAACGTGAAGCTGCGCTTCGTATTATCTTTGAAATTTTCATCAAAAAGATTAAATAATGGGTCTGTGCTTACCAGAAGGTCACCGGACCGGATTCCGGATTGGAAATTAAAGAGGCAAATTCAAATTAACGGTGGCACCCCCAGCGAACCTGCTAACAAATGCTAACATATGCAGAGGTGACATACAAATAAATAATCGCTAGCTTGAAGTCGTATAAAAAATTTCACCTCTCTTGAGGTCAAAATGAACAAAATTCTCTGGGTCGCGTTCGAGAAGAAGGTGCTTAATTGCTCATGGATCCAATGATGTCAAGATGTCATTGAAGGAACCACTATAATGAGGAGATTTACGAATTGTATTCACTATCGAACAGTGAATTAGGATCATACAGGTAATTCGACAATCAGTTATTTCTCGTTTACGCAACAAATCTTAGTGATTGTTTCGCGCCTTTAAGCAACGTAACAGTAATCGATAAACTAATTATCGTTAATAATAACTTGTTGCGTGTGTTAAGATGCGCTAAAATAATGATATAATCAATCAAGTGCATTAGAGGCTTATTTATTCAATTTGTTTTGGCGCAAGATTACAATCATTGTATCGATGTTTAAAGTCCTCTGCAGAAAGGTAAATCCTATCCTAACTCGTTAATGATGAAATCAATTTCCATATCCCCCAAGTGGCCATGGTTTAGGATCACTGGCTAATGAATGTGATTGCGTCGGAAATACAAAGACGCTTAATTCAAAGCAAGTTGTAGATGAACGTGCAAGAAAACTCCCCAATCGAATTAGCGCCAACTCGCTCACAGTTGCTACTTAAAGGTTACACGCCGACAATGATTACCGATGGCAAGCGGTGTAAAAGTGGCGAGAAAATGGAAACCCTCCTCCACCCTCAGAATACCCCTTTGTGTGAATACTTTCTTTCATTGCAATAATGCTACTGTTTTCGCTCGTAAGCGAAACCGATCCATACCAACCATGGGCCACTTCTCCGGAGCGGGAGGGCGGCTTTGGAATTCGCGCCAGCAGCACACTCCATTGGTATGGTTCGTTTTCCGCATATTTTTCGCCAAAAGCCATTCATGGGTGGGCAACGAGAGAGCGAGAGCATGAAAGAGGAAACAAAGGGAGGAAAACACAATAATCAATTGCAACCGGTACAAGACGAAACACCTTCACACAGGAAAACCACAAGGAAATGCAATAATGTGTAATAATAGAGCGATAGAAGACCCCCGGAGGGTGGAAGTAGTTATTTTTAAGGTATTTTATTCATGTTTATGTAGTTCGTTTTTCCTCCCAGTTTTCGGGTTGTTTTCATTATGTTATTTTTTTGGGCATTGTTTACGTTTTCTATTTTACCGTCCATTTACCGTTTGTGTCTTGCGTCCGTTATGTTTTTTTCTCTTGATAGTTCCGTTTTGGTTTTTGTTTTGGTTTGCAAATTGTTATTAACCCTTTCGCCATTTCCATCGCACCTTACAGCGTAATAGTTTCCGGTGGCAGAAGGCCTAACTGATTAAGCTCGAGCCGAGCCCATTCGCGTCGTGACCATCGATCTCGAACGTTGGATGATCGTGCTTGTAGTGATGATGGAAGTGTTCGTGCTCCACCTCCTCCTTGATCACGACCGGCTTGTGCACCTCCTTCTTCACGATCTTCTCCTCCTTGATCACCGTCGGCTTGTGATGGTGGTGCACCGTTTTCACTTCCGTGTGCACATGCTTCTGCTGCTTCACTTTGACCGGTACGTGGATGATGATTTTCCGCCGTTTGCTGCCCGAACCCGAACGCGGTAGGGAAGGAAAACAAAGACAACATTAAGGAAAGGGAAAAATAGCACCCCATCGCACCACCTCCCCACCCCCGTGGTTCGCATGGCAACTGCTTTGTTTCGAAGCAACATGGGAGTGGTTTTTTTTTATTCACCCGCCTGCTTCGCGAAGTTTCCACTCGACAAGGGTGGACCAGGCATTAGTTTTTCGCTTACCCAGCAGCGGCAGATTCGACGAGCAGGAACAGAAGCGCAAATGCCGCAAGGATCTGTGCAGATTGTGAACGGTTCGTACCGCATCGGAGGCGTACCAATCAATCGATGAAGATGAAAAACAAAAATAGTAAGCAAGAGTGAGAAGGGACGGAACGAAAAGTGAATAATTTTACCAACACTAAGTGAAGGAAAACAAAAGCAACAACAAACGCAGAATTGGGTCTACGAAAAGGAAAGTGAAAACATGAGAAACGATCAATTTGATGTTTACCGATTAGTTTTTTTTGGGGTGTTTGCGCCCGATTGAAGGTGTTTTTTCTACTTCTCTCTAACCGTAGCTCGTTAGTTCGTTTAGCAGTGGTGTTGTAGTTAGTGTGTGTGAGTGTATTTTTTTTCTCGGTAACGAATTATAAAATAAATTATCGCCATTACTTTGTGTACAGGAGTGTACCCCGGCGTTAGCTCATTAACCCTTCAAAGAAAACGAGCCATGAATGGACGGGGCCGCGTAGTCAACGTGCCAAGATAAATGGCACTAATGGTTGCTTTCCGACAACACATCCACAACCGTACCATTAATAATTTTGTCTCCCAAAATAAGGCAAACGACTTATGAATTTTCGTTTCACAGCTTCTTCAGCAACCGTGTACGTTACGTTTTATGTGTTTTTTTTTTTTGTTTAAGGGTTGTAAATTATTCAACCCTACCGTTTGGCACCGGCAAAGGTGTAAACGCGTTAAAAGACGCTAAAAATGGTAACAATAATAAATGCCGGGCGTGATGAGATCGTGCAATCGATACGTGTCTCGCTCACACTAAATAATGAAAGGGGTTCGTCTCTTTGAGTCTTTTGATTTGCTCGGTGCGGCATATAAGTAGAAAAGAAGTTTGACACTTTTCTGTTTCAGTTTTTTTTTAACATTCAATAAGTAAAAAAGCACATTGTTATGTGAATTTATAGTTTTCAAGTTCAAAAGCACATGTGCTGTTTAAATTTTAATGATGGAATTCTTATTTCCTAGAGCTTTCAATGAGTGTCAGTGGGTCTATAGCTCTTCTTACAAAATATGTTGAACTTAAGTGAAAAGTAGAAATGTTTAGAACCAAAAGCATGTAGAAATGCAACCATTGTTATATTGAGGATAGAAGATATTAACATCATGTAGCAGTAGAACTTGATCAAAAAGCAACACAACACACAAAAATCCAGGCTCTTCACGCACTGTACTAAATTAAAGCACTACACCACATGGTCCAACAAACAGTTGACTGTTTTACAACACCACATTATCGTTTCCAATGTTTTCACTGTTCTAATTAGCTTTTACACCCAAAAACCAATTCCATTAGCACACTGTTCTGCTTCGTTCGTTGTTGTACGCTATAATTCCAAACCAAACTCACCACCAATCGAATCCGCATGGTTGTGGGTTTTGAAATCTGGACGCTACTACACGTTACTTGCTAGCTGATAATGAATAAATGAACCAACTTTGCTGATATGCTTTGCTTTTTATAGTGCGACCAAGTGGCGAACCGGCGCGCGCGTGCTGCAGCGCGATGCACCGACACCCCCACCGGGCAACTGCAACGGGCCGCCCGGCAGCTTGGTACGCTTGGTGCCAAAAAAGGAAGACAGATAGAATCGATGATGCACTCCGCACGCAGCAGCGCATCGTGCACTTCATTATGAATGACTTGACTGGCATACCCTTACTTACTTTCTTTCTTTCTTTCGGCCGTGCGCCGCGCATGCACAAGGAACGGGGGCCGCAGCCTTATGCACACGCCGTTCTGCATTGCATGGAGGGACTGCTTCCAACGCCTCCCCCCTAAACCCCACACTCGATGGAAAATTTAAGGAAATGCATCAACTATTTTGTAAGTAAGTGTAGCGTTTTTTTGTTTGTTTGTTTTTGTTTCGGGGGTTTGATTTTGCCTTTGCAGTTCATGTAGAAACCGCACAGCAGCATGCAAGGTGGTGATAAGAAGGTTTTGTATAATACACCCCAATTGTAGTAAAACACTAGCTTAAGCGGACTTTTGTTCACAAAATATAAGAAAAAGTAATGAAAAATAAAATTAAACACTATTTGCTAAATGAACAGTTCCAGCTTAATAAAACTTGGAGGCTTTTAGTATTTTTACAAAAAAATAATACTTAAATGTGCTTAATATAATTTCAATGCTAAAACTTATGTTCTATATTTTCTTTTATTTATTCAATTCTAGAGCCTTTTCAATTCGCCCAGCAGCGCGAAAGTGCGTGCATTTTTACGAGCTGCATTAATTGACAGCATAATTATGTTGCGGCTCCCCCACCCTACCAGGTGCATAAATTAAAACAATTGGCGCCGAGCGGCCTGATGCAAATCGTTTTTACGTTTAACATTTGCTGTTAATTTCAAATAATATTTAAAATGAAGAAATTTCAGGCAAAACAACTGTCGATATGGAACATGAAAGAATGGATGGAAAGCAAACTTACAGGGTGTTTAGTTTTTTTGGCTGGAAATGGCTTGACGCTCTTGCAACGAATTAATTAGGTTACGGGTGTAGGAATGAAGCATACCACCAGCACTAAATTGCAAACCCCGATGCACCACATTTATGCATATTTGGCAATCCATAACGCGCATCAGGCAAAGACGGCTGTTATCTAAACAGACGTGCAGGACACGACCAGCGTGGTAACGATTATGCACTGCATGGTTACCTTCAACTTTTACCGACCGACGAACGGCCAAATTCAGGCTGGCACCCGGGCACAAAGCACCAACGCGGCAAGGGATTAATTAAGCTGTGCAGCAGTATTTCGCAACCAGCACAGCCGCCCCGCGTTGTGCTCTGATTAGGACGATTGGGTGGTGGTGGTTGGGGGGCTTTATTGATGGTTCAATCAAAGATACAACATCTTCGAGCGTGTGCAAATTCCTACCGATCGTCATATTAGCCTTCCGCTTAAGCATACACGATAAATAAATTGATCGTTTTGTAGGGTGCGAATTAATTTGCTGTACAACATATATTGTGTACACTTTCACGCACGTTAGCATTTACGGTGCACATCTTGCCTTTAGTCTTTAGACGAGGAATAGATGGTCTTGCACACACTCCAATTGCGGCCGCTAATGGGCGAGATGCTAATGATAGTTTCAATCATTTATCAGACCGTCTGCTCCGCTTGGGCCTTCTGTAACTTCTCGCTATTGCATAACGCCCGCTACAACCTCGCGGTGCATCGAATCGATTTCCTGGACAATAAATAAAATATTTTATATTCGCAAATGCATGTTGCACCATTCTGATCAAACCGGCGCCCTTAAACTTCCGCCCACCGCTGATTGCAGTGGTGCCAGCAATCAGTCTAAACGTACCCGATTTAACTACCCCCTCCCCCCGTGGGGGTGGTTCCGTGTACAAATTTACATGATGAACATAATTTCTCACACACCTTTGGTACAGCTTTCATGCGCTTCGTGAACTCGGAAGTAGTTCGAGTAAAACTCGTGGTAAAATTGCAATTGTTTTGCCGGTGTTAACGGCTGTGTCTTAGGAGCTTTAAAAACGTACGCAAATTAACCTGCGCATGTGCGTACGGGTTGATTAAAGCGGAAGTTGTAGGTGCGGATGGTGTGTTCGCTGCCGGCGAGGTACAATGCACAGGCAGCACGTGCGAACAAGCGCCTCACATTAGGCGCAATTTAAGCGATTAGTTTCGAACCACACATTGTTAACGAGCTTACTCTCGTTTGCAGTTGAGACCGAAGACATGGAGATTAACGTTGATCACACGCATACACACAGCTCTCAATGGGGGAACTGTGGCTTGCAGCATCTGCTTAGATCCACGACACGTACGTGTATCACGACCCACACAGACACAAACCAGTGGAGACAGATAGGCGAACCCCGTGGGACTAGTGAAAGTAGTCAATCCACTTTGTGTTTTGTTTTTCGGTGCCCTCCCCTACTTGGGGGGAGGGGGGAAACATATCGTGGGGCGGGTGTAGTAAAGCTCTGGTGTGTACCAACCGGCGGCTGATCATCATCAAACGCTTGGGACGCGTATTGCGAGGTGGCGCGTCTTCACGGTTGAACCCTAAACTGAAGACACTTACGGTAAGATTCGGCGTGGAGTTTATTAACTCGGTGGTGGTATTAGAAACTACAGACAAGTAAATATGTAAAAGAAAGAGAGGAAGAGTATGTGCCTGTTTGCTTCGCTGTGGAGCGACCGTCAACTCGTCTTCGGTTATGAAGTAAAGCGAGCCCAACTGAAGTGAAGAACTCTACCCTATTCTTCTTCTAATGTGCCAATCTCTCCCTCAAAGACCTAGGTGTTGGGGCCGTCACAATGACCGGAGTCTGCAAACCACTGCCCTGGCTGCTGCTGTGCTATCTGATGATCATGCTGATGGCACCACGCCCCGTCCAGGGATACGACCCAACCGACAAGGAGATTGAACACATTGTCCCACCCAAGGGAACGTTCGAGGCGTTCTACCCGCGGGAAATGTACGGCGTCAAGAACGGCAATGCACGTCCTGCCCACGCGCACGGCAGCTTCTATGCGCACCGTAATCCGGCCCTGGTTGAGGTGCGCAATGCAGCCGCATACGGGTTCCGGTTCGATGGTAAACGTCGGTTCAATTTTGATTAGAATCTCCCTGAATGGTTCGGATTTAATGTCTTGTTCTTTGCAATAAAATAATACCTAGCAAACGCATCTACCGGCTCAGATAGTTTGTTCCGAAATTGAACGCACTGCTGGAATGGTAATGATGGGATCTTTGGCTCTGCGACGAGCCCTCAGGACGGAATGCGTCGCCGTTACACTGTTCCAACTGTTGGTGTGTTCCCTGCAACCGTGATCATCCCAATTGACAGATATCCGTCAACGATCGATGATTGATGATGGGCTTCGCCTCCGGTCAATTAATGTCTGCTCCGTCGCTGTCTGGATTACGTCCGACCTGTCGGCCATAAATCGATTACCTCGAAGGATGATTAATTCCTGCAGACGCCAACACACCAAACAGCCTGTCAAATCTGGCCAAACGCGTAGAAGTGGGCCAATGCAGTTAAGCAAAGGTCACAAAGGATGGCCTGATGAACCGGCCAGAGCATCTTCACCAGATTCACTTTCAGACCCGTCGATCGAGTGATTGATTCACGGGGGGAAACACTTGATTATGCTCGCAGGTAGAATTGTACGCTACAGGGGCATTGGATAATCAGAACCCTGTTAGCTGCAGGCTCTAATTAGCGTGGTAATAAAATACGACAAGCAGTGCAACACGGCTACAAGTTAATTGATTTATTTGCGTCCTCTTCTAACAATTAATCAATCTAAGGGTAAGGTGTTTGGGTGTTGTTAAATGCGGCGCAGTATTATAAATAGTTTCCCCTTAGAAAAACCCCTTTAGCAAACCCTACCTGGTCGCGCCACCCTGCCACTCGCTAGTTCTTCAGAGTTGTGGGAGTTGAACGAGTTGTTTGGTTACATTAACTTTAAGCCATTTCTTGCCGACCCTCAGTGCAGTTTCAACGTGAAACAAACGTACAAAAAAATAAATAGCACAACAGAACATTGAATCCACCTGACCGCAGCGTGATGCGTCGTGCAGGTAGTGTTCCCTCCCAGGGGTTGACACATCACTCAAACACACCCCGGGGCACTAGAACAGGCCGCATCGCTTCACTTCTCACTTTCACCGCTCGGTACGACCACTTCCGCGTCGGTTGTAGTCGTCTCGTCTAACCGCTTGTCAGCGACCTCGCCGTGACTCTGCACGTTCACCGCGATCGGGCACATGCAGGGCACGAACTGCACCTGGGGCGTGTGCGGCGCATTCGACGGGAGGCTCGAAAGGTACTGCACCTGATCCATGGTGAAGTAAGGATACTTGCTCGGATGCTGCTGGCCGTAAAATCCAGCCGACGGCGCAACGCCACCCAGGCTGACGCTGGGTTCGTCACTCGGTGGCGGAGTTACTGGAGGTGCTGGTGGTGTATGTACTATCTGCTGCTGCTGAAGTTGTTGCTGCTGCTGCTGCTGTTGGACTTGCTGTAAGCGTTGCTGATGTTGCTGGTGTTGCTGCTGCTGTTGGAACGTCGGCACCGAGTTTGGATGTCCCGTGACGGAGTTCCCGCTACCGGATTGGCCCATACCACCGAAGGCGTTGCCAAAAAAACTGCTGAACGGGCTGCTGCTGCTTTGCTGCTGTACCGGCTGCACGGGTTGGGTTGGGGACTGTACTGGAGCGATCTGCTTTGCCGTCGGTATGATGGACGCTGGGCTGGCCTGGATGAACTTGTACGGTGACGGTGGTGCCAGCAGCGAGTGGGCCGGAAACGCCACCGGTTGGTAGGTAAAGGCCCGCACATATTGCACCTGTTTGCTGGCCACTGGTGGATCACTGGGTGAAAGACGTACAGAGGGTCGCGTGTAAGTTGAAAGTCAGGGCCGGAGAAGGCGTACATACCTCGTCTGACTAGTAGACCACCAGAATGCTCGTACAGAGACGCTGGACAATAATAGTACAAACTGCAACGGTTTAATAATAGAACACTAAGATTAACGCCTCGGTATAATTGTAAGTCGCACGAAACAACGAAACATCCTCAACAAACTGTCCTTCAATCACTCCGTACAGTGGCACCCGACTGAGTACTGTCATCACAGTCCAAACAAGAGGAGCGAGATCTTCGCTTGCTTACCAATAACTTCAATGGCTGCATCGTTCTAGTGGCACTTGGAGCGAACTCTTGCTCTCCTCACCGGTCACCAGTAAACCACAACGACAGGGTAATGACAAACTGTCCCCCCGCAACACAAACTGCACAAGTTCCACACAATTCTGCCCAGAAGAAAACAAACACCGCTGCACTGAACTGACTCGGTCGTCCGTGCTAGGAACTCCACGTGCGTGCTCCCGAATACCTCCGGACGCGTAATGGCCAAGAATGCACCATTTGTCGAGATATTTATAATGCTCGCTCCCTGCCCGTAATTAGGGTGTGCGCGTCTCGGTTCTAGCGTGTTTTATCACATCCCTCCGCCTTACCGCACACACACACACACACCGTCGGGATTTTAATTCTGGAAGATCGGCGGCGAACTAGAAGGAATCGGACACGAACTCTCTGCTTTAGTTTGACCTTCCTTGTGTTTCACTTTTCTTACCATTTTCCTTTTTTTTGGAGGGCGCCCTTTGCTCTGGTGGGACTTCTGGGGTCTTTCGATTCGAGTCGTACTAACCGCTTCCAACACTGCTCCATTCTATCGATTATGGAGAGAAGAGTCGGACAAAGTGACCAGTGCTCTCCACATGGGCGAACCTGTTCGCAGAGGACAAGCGAGGCAAGCATCTTCCACGCTAGTAGCTTGTTTAAACATAAAGGTCTAGAGAATGAGAACTCCTGCGTTTACTGTGCTCTTTGCTTCTTGATCGAGGAATCTAATGGATCGGATCGTTTGGGCTTTTCCGCTTTCTCCATCACACTCACCTTCGCTGGACAGCATTGTGGTGCACACACCAAAATAAAATATACGTTGATACGCCTATGATAGGCTAATTTGTCAATCGGCGTAACGATGGTGGTCCCGAGCAGAATCTTTAACCCCCAACCCCCACCCCATTCGTTGTGCGTACGATCGTTATCTCTGTACCGTGATTGAAAATCGATTGAACATCACGCGCGGCCCAAAGGAAATCCGGCACTCTACTTATTGTGCTGAGATGTGCCAGTCCCGGCACGTTTCTTGCCGGGATGGGAGTGCGGTCGTCTTTTTTCCCTTTCTTTAAAGCCCACTGAAGATGGGTTGATCGGTGGCATAAAGTGAGAGGGAGAGAGAGAGAAAAAAACTATCATCGATTCAGTTAATCGACTGCTTTGCCATACACCGCGATCTTATCCCGTCGGCTCCCCGCGGGGGACATCACGATAGGTCGGTCGCTGCAATAAGCAGCCGATGATTCGATGGTTTGTTTCTGTTTTAATGACAGTTCTGGTAACCTTTGGGGAAAACATTCAAACCAACCGCCAATAAAGGCCCAACCTGTGGGCAAACGGTTCGGGGCGGCATGGAAATGCCTCATAAATGGAGCGAATATCCGTACGCCGCGGACCGTAAGATGGACGGGGAATTCCACTTTCCACCGAGCTGGTTGCTTCCATTTTCTTCTTTCAGCCGTACTCCGGCGGAAGTTTTGCGGATCCACAGCCCCACTCCGATGTTCGGTGAAGTTAAACACGGTTGTAAACCTTTTAGGCGCGCCTAACATGTTAACCAACATTGAGGTAGGACAGTGATTTTTGATTACACGAGTTCGTTCGAGGGGGCTTCTTCGCAGCATGCAGGGATGCGAGCCGATCCCGCAACGGTAGAAAAGTGATTTGATTTGATCCATTAATTATACAGCGCGGAAGGACAATCGGGTGAGTGTTTTAGAATGCGCCCTTGTTTCACTTTCGGTGTGGTCAGAAATTTCCCTGGGAATGAGGCAGTGGAGCAAACAAAAAAAAACAACAAAAACAATCAACAGAATTGATACATTGAAACCGTGCTGTGAGAAATTGATTTGACGAGCAACTGTGGTGCTGGGAAACTAAGTAAGTCATCGTCGGCACGATCGGACGCTTTAATGGCAAATGGCGGGATATAGTTGTTGTTACGAGATGGATGGAGAAAGTGACCGATGGGTTGTTAGGAGAGCGAAAAACAAATAAACCATCTTGTTAAACTCCGATCCGATGGGTGGTCAGTAGTAATTAGCTTCTGGGAGCTGCTATCCGTAATCGGTGAGCAGGGGCACCATTTGGTGTTTGCTTTTAAGCTGTGGATAATGGTTGGGATAAGATCGATAACGGGAGCGATGAGCTGATTTTGAATGGATGCATAAATATTTCCACTTTTCTATAAGCACTTTACCGTGGAATTTGTATGCTATTTATCCGGCGCCACAACCTTTTCGGGGTCTTGGCGTGCTGTTACAGTCCTTTAAAGTTTTAGTAGGATGGAGCTATCGTAAATATGTTTCACTGGAGCTGTATTTTACCAAAAGGGTTACTATAATTATTATTATTTGACCTCAAGTCCACTTTTTTTAAATTCTTTACAGAGCCTGGCGATAGATAAGAAATGGCGTGCGCAACTTATTTGTATTGCGCAAGCGAATAAAATAAACGGTGAGATTGATAGTGACACACAAAACCCTTTGTGACATCCAGTACTGCAAGAACTGGACATGGAATCGCGTGCACAATTTAGTGAACGACAATTCCGTCAGGCTGTTTACGCACATAAGGATTCAAGAGTTCAGCTATAAAATTAATTTTTTGACGATATAATTAGATAAAAACTAAACACAAATATTTATCATTATCATGATGATTTATAAATCCTATTTTGCACATCTTTTGTTTAAAATTCCGTAGAATTTGGTATATTTTATGTCAACTCTTGAATCCGCATGTGCGTAAACAGCCTGGCCGAACTGTCATTCACTAAATTGTGTACGCGATTCCACGCGATTTTGTATTTCACTCTCAATCTCACCGTGTATCGTTTTCACTTATCGCCTGACCCTGTATCATCTTGATGTTTCCGAGACAATAATTCCGAGGAATTTGCATTTAACCCATTATTCTGTGGTAATTCAGACTGTTTGCTGCACTCTCTCAAAGTTCATGACAGAATTATTAGTAATGGAAAGGCTACCATTACCTCCACGCTGTCATCACTTTTCAAAGCGGCAAGGATGACAATCTGGTAATGGTTTGATCATTCCAAATCAAGCTTATTGTTCTTAAGTGTATGAACTAATTATTAGTGTGATTACTGTCCTGAGCACATGAAGTATCTGTCACAACCCACATATACGAAACTTCTTCAAACATGACTCTCTCCGAAGCTCACGTGAAGCTTCACCAGCAAACAACTCCTACGACATTGCTCTCCGCACTCGAAACTACTTAGCAATCGGAAGTGCACGCAGCAACTACTACGCACGCGCGTCAAGTGTCAGCCAATCAGCGTCTCTCACCGCGAGTGTTTAATGACAGCTGCGTGACAAGTGTTTACGTTTCGAGGCATCCGTTCTATAACGCATTCCTGCCCAATAAGCCCCAAAAACACAAACGCTTCCCCGGCCAATACAGTTTAGAAAGTGAAAGATGAGAACGGGTTAACTTTCGACGAAAGAACACTCCACAAACACGCTGGGAAAGTGAAAAATAATCAGTCAAGCTTAGCGGAGAAATCACCGCCGACATGTTCCGTTCCTGAAACCGCACTTAGATGTCACATCGGTGGTTCCGACCGGTGCGAGGGAACGGGACGAGACAGAATCAAACCAAACCATTTAATACTTCGGCGCAGGCCGCTAGGCAACGCCGGAATGTTGGTGAGCTCGATGAAGGAGACAAGCTCAAGAGCAGCTGACGTTGGGAGCCCACTCCGCCAACCGGACTGTTAGGAATCCGTATAAGGAAGAACAAAAATGTAACCGAGCAAGATTCCGCTCCGCAAAGACATATTGGACTGGGAAAACGGGCGGAAACGCAAGGAAACTCGTCGTAGGAGATGGGTGCATCTGTTCCCAAAACCCGTGGATCGAAGACACGGGTTGGGTGCGGTAGGAAGGAGATTAAGATATTATCTGTCCGAACTTTTAAATGTGGGTCTGTAACATCGTCTTCGTTTGTGCCGATGCACGCCGGTATGGGAAAGGTTTCCTCCTGGACCTTGTTCACCTGGTCATGAATCTAAACCTTCTTCTATTCCATTTCGCTCTCGTTGTGTTTTTTTTTTTCAGCTCGTGGCTTTGTTTTTCCCGGGAAAGGACCGCCCCAAGGATTGAAGGGATTAGAATACGTGCCTCTCGGAAATGATCGGTTAGACATTTCCACTGACAGCGTAACCGGTCAAGCTTGTTATTACGTTCGATCGAACTTGCCCTCAATCACCGTGGTCACCGGCGACCCGACCCCGTATGCACGGCGGTCACCGACCCGGCCCAACCGGCGGGGGTTCATTGAAAATAAAGGTGAAGGATAGTCACACACCAAAGGAACATCGAGCGAGAAAAAAAAAACGAAACACACTCCGAATGCATTTCTGGGTGCAACGGCAGACTGGGAACTTTTTAAAATATTTTAGTATTTAATCACGATGGCTTACATTAATTGCTGACAGGTTGAATAATGTATGTAGCGTGAAGTAGAATAAGGAAGTTTCATCGCTCTACCGAACAGGTCCTCTTTTTTCCACAGCCCGTAAAGTTGTGACTGCACCGGAATGCAATCCGGACGTGACAACAGACTCGCTTTCTCTTTCAAATTGTCGGTCTGTACGGTGCACAGGCTAGACTTGTGGTTCCGAATACAGCAAGAAGAGCTCTTATCCAATCAAGTCTAAACCGATTGTTGCCGAGGACACTCTGTCTAAGGAGCCGAGGCAATGTTAAATCTTAAACTGCACTGTTTTACAGTTGAGTCGCTCAGCGAATGGTTGTGCTTCTATTGTTTCTCCCATCGAACGATCGTTTCGCTTCCCCTCTATCCTTCCGTTCTTAACACCTATTCGACTGTGTCGTCATAGATTTTCAGCTTAAATGAACCCCAGAGCTTGATTTCGTAACAGTTCGATCTTTCGGTCCATTGAACACTGTTCCCATTCCGCCGTGTGACGCACGGTTTTAGGGTGCTATAAACATTTCCCCCATTGTAAATGCACCATAATCGTAGAATTTAAGTGTTATGGCGGTACCATTTACGAAAGCGGGAACGCGTGAAGCCCTGTTTGCGGCCGGTGTGCGGCTAAATCGAGCGTAAAGGTCCCGCATTTCGGGGATACTAACTCATTCTGAATCCGTTTTCTTGCTGTGAGAAAGCCCGGCGACGGGGCTCAGTGACGAGCTTTTCGGCTCAACTGTATTTAGTAAGGTAACCAGACAGGCTGTTCGTTCTTTTTCAGCTTCTTTTCAGATGTAAATAAGCAAACCAGTGGATTGATGTGTTGAATTGACCAACGCCATGGCGTAATGTTGTAAAAACTGATTCCAAGATGTAATAATCCATTCCAGTTACAATTTTACAGCACGGTAATTCAATCGTAAAAGATAAGCATTTGTAAGTAGGACAGCTTGCGGTCGGTTTTAGAAGTATATAAAATATGATTAAGTGAATTGTAGATATTTTACCGTTACTAGCAGTTAAGTCTTCTTAGGCAAATCAAGTAATACCCTGGGCCGGCAGCGAACGATCTGTAAATATATTCGATCGAAGTTGAATTCTTGAAGCAGTCAGTACTAATCTGATTATGCTAAGCAATGAGTGACTCTGGTAACTGGTAGCCAAGTCAGGTGTTTACCTCAGTTTATCAGTTTACCGAGGTGGTGCATTGGTAGCGGGGTCAGTCTTCATACGACAGGACCGGTCCAAAATCTCATCCGCACCAATCCTCTATACGCAGGGTAGACTCTAAAATTAAGGGTAAATAAAATCAAAGAAAGCCTGAAATCACTCTACCCAAGACTTCTAGAGGTTGAGAAGAAGAATGCAGCCTAAACAATCAAGAATTTTCAGGCGTTTAGACCACTTATTCATCCCCATCGCTGTTCATATGCAACTGTAACTCATGAACAACCTTTTGAGAGCTAAGGCATTAAAGACAAACGGAGACTTGCAATGATTCTTCTATCCTGCGCCGGTTGTAATCTACAATGTTATCACACCATTAACAATAAAGCATCTACCCTATTGTGCCATTGGACAGGTGTGATTCACGCTCAGTCAACGCTTGGTTGGACATTAAACAAAAAACTTCCCCCGGAATGTCACCATCCGCTACCGCAACTACCTTCCGAAGCAATAGCGCTTGTGTGAGAGCGTGATTATGCAACTGGAATGTCGCGTGTCCCCCCTGCTCCAAATGTGTCACATCGAGCGAAAGCGGAAACATTGGGAACACGAACGGAACGGAATGAACGCAAGTGAATATCACACGATGGTTTCCGCAGCAATTCGCTCAGGTCTGGATGATCTCGTGATCAGGGGTTACCGGCTATTGGTAGGAAGGTCACCTTGTACACCCTGTGCTGATATTTAATATGCGGGAAGGCTTGCCGCCTGCAGCCTGCAAAGAGTGGCCTCCCCAAACCCAGAGGCTATCGATTGCAGCTGAACAAAATGCATTGAAACGATCCGTTTTGTTGGACATGCTTAGGTGTGTGGCAAGGAGGCCTAGCAATCATTGTATTTAAAGCACATCCTGTGTCACCGGCAGCATCAGTGTCGTTTGTGAACTCTTAATCAAGAGACGGAGGATCTCTTTTTATAATTACATTTTAAACGAACGCACAAGAGCCCCCTTCTAAGCATGAATCTTCAGCAAGTTGTCTTGAGTTTGGGCGTATTTACAACACTGCTGCGCGATCGGTGCTATGCCGATGATGACACAGAACAGTGAGTCACCTTCTCTTGCCCTGTCTGCTATGCCACCCTGCTTTAACAGTTGCCTCTCTTCCACAGTGTTCACATCAAGCTACACGTTCCCGAAATCATCAACCGGCACGTCCACGTCAAAACGAAGTACATGCACGTGTACCATCCGAAAAAGATCGTCCAAGAGATGCCTCCATCGTTCGTCGATCAGCAACCGATAGCGCTGGATCACGGCATGTGGATGCCATCCGGTGCCATACCCTCGGCCATGGTTTCTTCCCCACCGGCCTCGTCCTCAGCAATGGCCGCAGCGGCGGCCGCTTCCCTCTCCTCGATGGTGCAGGACAAACTATCCGCGCAGCTGGCCCAAGAGTTGATGATGCGCTACCGCAATCTGGATGCACCCACTGTCGGAGTGACGGGTGATCTGCGAGAGGCTGGCGATGCTTCCAATTATCTTCGGGATTACTATCGCCAACAGAGGAAGCTGTCCGATCAGCTGATGTTACAGGAAGCGATTCAACTGCCAAACTTTGCACAGACCAAGTATCTGTCTAATATGGGATACAACTGGGACAAATCGTTCGGCGTCAAGTCGGGCGACGATGAATCCTCGAATCTGCTACCAAAGTCAAAGTCAAAGAAGAAGAAGGCCTATAACCATCTGTAGGTGTTCTTCTGAGTGTTGTTAGTTGTTTTGTTATGCTATGTTATTATGTTCGATGTACGGAGGGATATTTAAATAAAATATTGAATATTCAATAAGACAATCAGATAGTTTTATATCTTATTTTATGTTTTATTCCAGAGTATACTGGTTGATTTTACTATAAATAATATGTAATGCAAGCTACCAGAGGTATCTAACAACGATCTATCGGACGTAAATTGACTGGAAAGAGCTAGATTCTTTCTATTATCTGATGGAACCACTAGTACTGTATGTTATATATTACTAATACTTATATAAACTTAAAGAATTACTAGACATAAATGTATTAATATACATTTCATAACAAAAAACAATTATTTACAACTAGATTTAAATATTATTGCATCTCAGAAAGACATAGAAATAAAGTTAGTAACAAAATTTTGAATAGTTAATTAGTTTAAACAGTTAAATATAGCAAAAAAAAACTACGTAAAAAAACTCGCCAATATTATATACTTAAAAACATGTTTAACAAAACTAATGAACGGCAGAACAAAATATCAAAACAAGAGAAAGATGTAAAAAGAGCATAAACAAAACTCCAAACAAAGAACCGAACTAGCGAAGACATAAACAAAACGAAATAGTCAATCAATTTGCTTAATGCAAACGTCCAATATGCTTGCGATTATAGCAAAAGTACATTCGTTTACAATTTAATTAAGTACAATGATTGTTAATTCATATACTAGAAGCTGCAAAGCTGCACTAAGCTGTTGAAGCTATTAGCTACAGCTGATCAGTTCCGGTACGGTTCGCTGCATCCACTTACCATCAGCTGATTGTCACGTTCAATCGCTTATGCAATTTCGAATGCCTCTCTACCCGGATTGTTCACCCGAGCGTGACAAACATTGCAGTCAGGTTATGCTGTACGCTCGCACAGTGTCACGGTGAAGCGGCACTACCTCACGAATGTCAATGACTGTGACCGGCTGTCATGGACTGGTGATTTTTTCCCGGTGCTGCCCATCGCGTCTGTTTCACCCTGGAAGGTCATGAGCGTTGTCACCGATCGTTAGTATCCATCTCTTGGTGAAGAAAGTTTACCATTGTCCGAAATTCAATTCCTTCTTTTCCCTTGGAAATGTATCCTTCGATAAGTGTCTTAAATTTCTTCTGAGATTGTCCTCACATATGGGTATAAATGCTGGTACCCAAGCCAAGATGCAGTCAAAGCCATCCGATAAGTCGTCAAAACATCTGGACACCTCTTTCAAGTGCGCTCAACACCTGGTCTGTAAGTGTAGCAACATGAAACAGTTTTTGGTAGGTAGTTTAGTATAAGCTTGAAGCTTATTTAGCCAACTTCTTCACAAGCTCCTTCTTCTTCTATTTAGACCACTGTGCTACTTCTGCTGATCGTGCTATTCTGTGTGTTGGTCAGCGCTGAATCGGCAATCGCCGGAGATCGGTTGGTTTTCCACGTCCCGATAAACTACAAAAATGTCCACCTGACGAAGACCCGCGTGAAACCGATCCATCATCGAACGATCCAAAAGACGGACTATAAACTGTTGGGCTACAGCATAGACAAACACCCCCAGGGAGCGATGGAGCACATGTCTCCTATGGAGTACCTGGCAAAGATGCAAATTCTACGGTAAGGAAGCAACCACCCACTTTGCACTACCTAACTAACTAATACTATCACTTTCCTTTGCAGAGGGTGACTTTTGAGGAATACGTACATCTATCGGATCAGTAGTGTTGGGGAAGAAGATTTCCCTCTCAGCAGCATTTTAAGTGAAATTCCATGAATTCATCTTCATACACAAGTATTAATCCACACGCTACTACTGTTAGCTGATCCTATTATATCACTCTCTCTGTCGGGATGAGTAAAAAATTGTGTCCGCACACATACAAGAGAATTATGTCATTTCTCATTGTGTGCATACAAACATTTCGGGATTTGAACGCGGGTCTTACCGGTCCCGCCCAGCAGTCAAGGATCGCTGACTATCCCGCACGGCCACGAAACTAGTACATCAGAGTAGACGCTAATTTCTCCTTTTATTCTTGTTTCTAATGGTACGGTTTAACGACCCTTATTTGTTTTATGCCCTTTTAATATTATAAGTTTTTTAATGTCCTGTTGCGTATGTGTAAATCAATTATGTAAAATATAATGCATTAAGTGATAACATAGTTAACTATTTCTTTAAAAAAAACCCTTTATTCCATTTGCCTTTCTTTGTTCCATATTGAAACTGTTTCCTGCAGATTGTTAGATAAACGATACACAAAACACCATCTATCATGCTATCGGGACAACAGTTGTAAAACCACTGAGTTAAGGACGTTCACGGCCAAAGGTGACTGTACTGGAAGGTGTCAAAACACTCGAAACACAGGCCAGCGTACATATTTCCGGCTGAGCACCGGAAATTAAACAAAGTCCGGTGTGCGTGCCGCATACACGCATCAGCTCTAGAAAGCACCATAACCTGCCCAGGCTCATTCACCTTCCACGATCAATCGCACAGCCGTGCGTACGATGGCGTGCGTGTGCTCTTTGAAAATCGCTGCTAAACGATTATATTATTTTGTTTGCATTCGGTGTACTCCTTTCCTCCTCACCAATCGTTCGCTTTTGCACAATTATGCCAAACACTTTAGCAAAAGCCCTTCGCGCGCGTCCGATACATGGGTTTAAAGCTTTGGCGCTATCAAATCGATCGCTTGCACTATTGTCAACAGTGAGTGAGTGTACCCAGGGCGCAGCAGACATTCTGCAGACTTCCTACGTATCCTGCGAAGCGTGAAGCACGTACGGTTGTTTGCGGCACCGATGCGCTTCCCGTCTACTTATTTTCCTTCCACCGCACTTACGCACACTTGCTAGCGAACCCGAGTGGTCCGTGCGATGTCCGATTGGATGCACTTTTCTGCACGGATCTCGGTGCAACCCCCTCGTGCACACGGTTGCATTCGGTTTCGGCGTTACCTTTCGCTCTCGCTAATGCGGCCGGTAGTTTTCCGCACGACATTGAAACAACATGCAATGTAAAGAAACGATGAAGAAGCAACAATAAATGCCCAACTTAAACACAAAAAAACACACACACACACGAAATGAAAACGAGAGTTTCCGAGAAAACGAGCGAAAAAAAAGCGAAAGGAGTTTAGACTTTCTTGTCTTTGCACTTATCGTGCGTATCGATCAGGTGCCTATTGTTGGTTGGCTTAGGCTCGGTATAGAGTTCGCAATATTGAAGAAATTTATATTCTACAAAATTAATTAAATTTAATATAAACCACGTGTTAATGTTGTAATAATAAACATTACTGAACTATTCCACCGAAATGATTCCCATCTTAAATCATTCCTTACATTCTTAATTCCGTTTAGCAGCTGATATTTTTAGTACATATTTAGTACTCACAACACGGATACTTAGTACTCATCGTTCCATCTAGCTCCAATCCAATGTTAGGCAAATGAACATCAATCAATTGCCGGTAATTTGTTTCCCTTTTACTTGCACCCTCGTTTGGCGGACACTTCACACGCCAACACCCGACCGTTTGAGTAGCTCGCGCCGTAAATAGTTACCCCGGTTGGGAAGGGAAAACCATTTCCCTTCATCGTGCTGTTTCCTTCCGTTTTGTGCCGTATCCGCACCAAGTACCTGCCCGTGCAGCAGGTGTGAATTCTTCCTAAGTGTAGTGTAGCGCAAACGTCACACCCAGGCCATTAAACCGAAGACGGGTGGGGGAGAGACCTCCCCGTGCCTTATGGGAGGTGGATAGGGATCGCTGTTTGGCAGAGGATCGAAACTAGCCGACAATTAGCTAAGTTATAAAAACACTACCCGTTCGGTGGTTCCGAAGCAATCGCGTCCAGTCCGGTGAGCAAGCGCGTTCGGGTGCACGTATTGGGTATTGCTGCGGACCGTACCGAGCAGGAGGTATTATCGGTAGCCGTGCCGTGAACGTGTCTGTTGGTTGGTGGTTTGCGAAAAAGTGTGTCCAAAATGTTGGTACCTAGCCGGAGGCGGGGCAGCTCCCGGAGAACTGTAAGTGTTCTTTCTTCTGGCAATCCGCTTTTGGGGGTTGTCGGGGGTTGTAGTGATGTGTGATCGCTGAAGATTAATTTGGTTTCTCTTACTGTGATTGTAGTGCAGCATTCATGTTTTGTTGCTGATGGTTCTTCTGCTGACAGGCGTGCTCGCTAGCGGAAGTCGTGTAAGGTAAGCGTATCCGAGGACTTGTCTCAATCCCCGAAAAAGCGCATTAACATCAATTTGGTTGTCTTGTTTGTGTTCCATATTTCCATAAGATCCAGAAAGCATAGAACATCTCGCGGCACTACCGCAACTGGACGTTGGCAATCGCGAGCGTCCAGCGATGGCACATCCAACACTATCCAGGATCTCGCCGCCAAGCCTGCACCCTTCTCCAAACCGGCCCATTCCGGCACGCCCGGTGGGCCCAAGAAACGCTCCTACTACGTACCGACCGTCACCAATCTGGAGAACAATCTGCACCACTTCATCAACAACCTCAAGACGGGCATCGGTTCATCGAAGCTGGCTCATGCGGTGAACGGTGTAACGGGCGCCATTCAGCAGGCCGTCTCCATGCCCGGCCACGGGCCAATCAACCTGCTCGGTAGTCACCGACCGGTGGCCGGCATACACAATGCCGCCGGTTACTACTCCAACGCTAACGAGCTGCGGTACGGTCAACCGTTCACCAAGCAATCGGGAAGCCACTTCAAAACGGCCCCGGTCACTTACAGCAAGAAACCCGCCCAGGGTGCGAAACGTGGGCGACACTCGTCGACGGCGTCACCGCCCGGGAAGTACGACTCGCTGATGTCTGATCTGGGCATCTCGGGCTACAAACACTTCGAGAATGCCGTCATCCGGGATTTGGAGCGGCGCGAAGAGCTCAAGGTGGAAGCCACCATCCACACGCTGTTCCCGGATGCGGCCGATGACGATTGGCGGCCGATCGCTTCTATCAAGAAAACACCGCTCTCGGCCGGTGTGTTGCGCGGTACTGCGCCGGAACTTTCCGAGTCCAAGATCGTTCCTTCCCTAGCGGTTGTTCCGGCCGAGAAGCGCCCACTAGAGCAGCCGGTGCGTACCACGAAACCGAAACCAACCGGTACGGGCGTAAGCTCGGCTGGCCGGTACGGTTTGACCAGTAGTACCTCCGTCAGTCCAAAGTCTACAGCAGCGCCACAACAGAAGCATCGCTCCAAGCCCGCTTCAGTGGGCAAGGAAAAACGGACGAAGGAACGTGTGAAATGTTGGAACTGTGTCACGTCCACGTCTACCACGGTTGCCGCACGTCAACCATCGTCCGTGACGTATCCGACCACACCGAAACTTCCCGCAGCTAGCACTCAGTCACAACGGTTCGGTCCGACGTACGATGCGACAATGTTCTACGGCAACAATGGTAAGGCACCGGCAGCCGTAGCACAGTCGTACAGCAATGTGGAGATCCAGTACAATCGCACGCACGCACCACCGTTTGCCGTTAGCCCTTGGCCGCAGATTGCTACCGGTGGACCGGAAGAGGTTAGCACCCAGCCCGCCCCACCCGTTACCACCTTTACCGCACTGTCCGACCCAACCGCCAGCGTTGGTGGTAGCAGCCTGGCAAGCTTCTACGGTGCCGGTGGGCTGAAGAAGAGCTACACGAAGGCTCCCAAACCGTACGTGCCGGCAACGGCCTATCTGGGACAGGGCGATGCCACGGTTACTTCGACCACCACTCACAAACCGACTGGCGGATCGCAAGGGACGAAGGGTACGACCAAGAAACGAACAAACCACCATCGGCCGGAAGGCCCGTCCGCGACCAGCCACCGCCGTGCGGTAGAGACCTTCGGCGACAGTGTCGTTGCCGGATCGAGCAAGAAGGAACTGCGGGCGAAGAAAAAGTTCGACCCGAAGTACAGCCGCAACCGGGGCTCGATAAAGTTTAAGGATGCGCTCGAGAAAAACCCCGACCAGATCTACCGGTAGAGCGCACAGGGGGGGTCGAAGAAGCAAGCGAGGCAGGGAACCGTAACAGTAATTTGTTTTTTGTCCGTAGCGCTTAGTAATACGCAGATTTGCAGGTGCGGATACGAGCGGGCGATATTAGTCGCCCGCGGCTAGCTAGCGGAGCTACTGATATGCCGCGTGCCTTACGCGGCGATGGCTTTAGATATTATTTAATTCCATGCACAGCTTCCTGTGCACGGCGAATCGCTTATTTATACACGGTAAATTAAATTAAGGCTGTAAACCAAAGTACGATTGACAAGCAGATCACAATGTTTGTGATGGAGACTTTCCGTTTTCGAGGATGTTGCATCGTCAGGGAACTTGATACTTTAATTTGCGTCCAATCATTTCACACCTTCGTCATAGCTCTAGATGCTTAAATAATAAATAAAATGTTAACTATTATCGTCTTTCGTCTGCTGGTGGTTACTTCAATTTTAAATGTCCACAATTTGAGTAGCTGCTGCTGGTTACTTTTTTCTAGAAATTATTTCCGGCTTCAACTGACTTCAACCTGATCAGGAGTTCTTTCCTATTTAAGGACTTTATGTGATTTATTTACTTCTCACAATGGAATATTTGGGGCGGCTCGGTGGCATGATGGTAGTGACGCCCTTCTTCACACAAACGGACCGGACCAAAATCCCATCCGGACCCATCCCCCATATTGGCTATCCGGCTTCGTGGTAAAATTAAGTCTAGTAAACCAGAACGGACAGGTATATGATCTAGTAGGTCAGTTACGCCAAGAAGAGAATGGAATAAGGAGTAAGGATTTTTCTTCCACACCTCAGGACCAGTACAAAATCCCATCTGGAGCAATTATTCGAACGCAGGACTGACTATCCAGCGATGGGTAAACAAAGTCAAAGAAAGCCTGAAATGGCAGGGATGGCTAAGGGAACTTTGAGAGTGTTATTAATGGCACCGTTGATAGACATCCTCGTTACCTACGTTAGGATTTCAGGAGCCACTCTTTATTCCCTCTATGCAAACATGGACGATCTTTTCCCTAAACACCATTCTTGAAGAAAAGTACCACCGGGATTCAGTCACGTATTGATGGTGATTATTGGCACTAAGTATTCTTCAATATTCTTCGCTAGTAACCTATTCCTATTTTCTATTTAGTAACTAGCTGCCCAATATGCGATGTTAATGTAGGTGTTCAGGATGACTTCTGATTAAAGTTTAGCTGTTAGACGACTCACCTGTCGTCTGATGAGGCAAAACGTTAACAATTTTTTTCTGTATCTGAGAGTATTTCATGTAGATAGAGACGAATTAAAAGGTAAAGTGTTTGAAAGTCGAACAAATAACTGGGAGTAAAGAAAGTAAAGTAAAGGAATGGATGTGCACTTATAGAATCGTTGAAGAAAGGACCGAACATTGTTTTATTTTGCTTAAATAGTAGAACATCTTTAGCATATGTTGGCTTAGCTCTTGCGGTTATATAAGTAATAATATACCTAAAGTCAAAGGATTTTTAACACTAGAACTATCAAGCGTTTTAAGCGTTTTTCGTCGATGGTCACTTTATTAACAATTCCCATGTCCTGGTTTATTTTTCAATACGTTTTTTGAGTTTATACTACAGAAAAGATATGTAAAAGTCATGCAACAGCTATGGTAGAATGGTCCAAAATATAATGTAAATACAATGAAGCGTTCCAGTCAAAATGACTGGTCCGGTAGTTCTAGTGTTAATCGACCATGAACGCAACATTCTATAGGATATCGTTTCTTAATCGATTTTACGCTTTATTCGTTTAAGACCAGTCCTACTAATTAAGTTGAGATGGAAATCTCTGATTGTATCCTCGCAAGATCCTCGCAGAATTTTGATACCGACACAACGGTTATCTGCTTTTCTGAAAGGTACCCCCTGCGTGTCTGACTACATCCAACAATGAGTCTTGTATTTTTAGCCATTTCGGTTCGTACTCGAAACACACACAACCGCAAACCACTTGGTTTGTTGTTAATTAATTTTCCGCCAGCACAACGTTAACCATACTAATTAAACCATTTGCAGTGCGTTTAGTGTCATTGATCTTTGTCGTGCTTAACCACACACACACACACTCGTCGCATCACGTACACTTTCTGTTGTCCTTCTGTTCCTTCTGTTACATCACCGACAAGCCATTTCTCGCAACAACTCGCTACCGCTAGGAGAAGCAAATGAACGGCAGGGAAAGATACGCATCACACCGGCGACCCACTTAATGGTGCCGACTTGTCGCAACGGTTATGATCATTTCGCTGGCGTGAGCATGTCAGTAATGTGTGTAGTTTTGTTTTCATTGCTATTTGCTTCTCAACCGTCTACTAAATATACCGGTCGCTTGGCCGGATTGTTTAACCGGAATAGATTCGCCCGAACACTTCACCTATCCCATTCGTACACCTTCAAACATGTTTTTCTGTGCAAGTAAAATGTTGAACCAGTCTTTCCCGCAAGCTTCCATTGGTGGAAACGGTGCGGGAAAAAAAACTAGAGTAGATTTGGCATGGTCCCAATCAGTTCGTGGGGAAATGCACAACCTTCACCTTTTTGCGGAAGCACACAATGAATGTTACATGAACTTTAAATCCCATCGTAATGGGCTCATAAAAAAACATTTAGAGTGACATAAGTTAAGGCCCCATCATTATCAATTTTTCACCATAAATAGCAACGGTTTTTTTACGCATTTTACATCAGCTCTTTGAACCACGAAAAGCTTCCCGCTAAAGACGACACGTAAACATCAATCAACAAATAATGCCTAAATAACCACCTTGGCAGCAGTGCTTCTTAAACGAAAAGTACAACAAAGAAATCAATCATTTCCTCCAATATTTTCAAGCACAATGCGTGCGTACGAAAGAAAATCGTTCAAAAATTATATACAATTGACAATCCGAACTTCCACGACTTGCACGCTTTGACGCTTGTTCGGGCACGTACAGCATGTTTTTCTTTCCATCTGTCTCTAATCATGCCTTTATCGCGATTTACGCAACCATTTCCCCGCATCGAACGGGAGCTTTTCTTCGTACTGCCGAATGCCAAACCGGCCTCATCAGCTGGCGCCAATGCAGTCGGATGGATTTTGCTTTTCTGTATTTGCAATGGCGTGCAACCGTAGTGTGCAACCTCACCGGTGCATGCTCCACAGCATGCTGAAGTGGGGGGTCATGGTGGCGTTTGATAGTGAAAGTGTATTCATGTATTACGCCGGACCGCGCATAAGCAGCGGCGCACATTCAGTGCGTGATTTGCGCGCGGAAAATCGAACAAGACGAACCCATCCCTACGGCGTGCTTGGCGAAAATGTGCTCTGATGGAATTAAACATCCAAACGGAAAGACATTGACCGGGAAAAAGAACGATGCAACCGTTATTTAAATTAAATTTGCATATGAACAGATCATTAGTGTTAAATAGAGTTTTTTATGCGAATAATAGTGTCCGAAAATAAATATAATATCACACTTTTCGCTTCCTACCACGATCCTGCACCAACAACGCTGTCTGTCGGTTGAAAATGTAAAGAAGAACAATAAAATAGTTTATCATTATGCAAGCGCAATCAGTCTCTGCACCGAAAACAGAAGTGCATGCATCGCTTTTCCTTTCGCTTTTCGATGCCTTTTACCAACCCCCGCCCACCACCCTGCTACCCCGGTCCCGCCGTCAGAGGCTTTGATCGCCGCATGCTGCACGATGGTGCGGATCCGTACATTGCGGAAACGGAAATTAATCACACCGGAATCTTGCACCGGCCCATTATTTCCCATTTTCAGCACTGGTGAGCGAGACAGCGCACAGCACCGCACCCAGCGAGTGAGGGGAATAGAAACAACCCGATGATAACGAACCGGATTTTTCTTGGGACGCGCGTGAAAACGGTGTCTGCCGATCGTACCCCGCCGTTGCAATGGGTGTGCAACGGTTGGTAAAAAAAAGTTGCAATTCGTAACCCAGTTAACGGCTGCAAACAGGTTGCAGGAGAGTGAAATGATGGGTATGAATCTAATTAAGATATTAGCAGAAAAATAAATGTAAAAAATAGAATTGGTTTTAGCAAAATTTCTTTTCACGTTAACGTAGAAACGTTTGATTTGCCAAGGCAATTTGATGTTGTTTTTAGTTAAATTGTCATTAAAACTATCAAAAATGTGCATAACATGAATTTATGCGTTAATTCTTGTGTGCAAATATCAACTAATGTGTGTTATATGATTTGGCGATCAAAAGACTTCAACAGTCACACAAGCGACGAACCCGCGAAACGCTCGCAGCAAACAGCCACAATAGTAACAAAAACCATGCCAAAAAGAAACGGGGGCTTAAGCAGCCCTCATTAACAGCAATAGCACATACAAATTCGCCACGATTCGTCGACTATCAAATTGAAGTGTTTGGCTTAGATCCATCGCCGATTTGCTTTGCTGGCAGTGCGCATTGTTATGGCGCTGAAACGCCCTGAAAAATCGATAATATTATCGCATTTTAAGCATCTCTCAACGAGCCAGACACACTGTTTACCCCAAGAAAAGGGCCCAACCACGGGTGCGTAATGATGTGCGAAGATACACATCAAATCACACAGCATCGGTTACGAAATCGGACGGATAGGCCCGCAGTTTGCGATCGCTCCGCTTTCCCATGGTTCCGCTCGTGGGGTTTTTGGTGTGCGGTATGCAAAGCAATGTGCCGTGAAACAACGACCCAAAACAGAAGACAATTAAAACAGCAGAATTCACCGACATTCAGCGCTCCTTGTGCTGGATGCAGGCGGGGACGAACTAGACGGACGACCCAAGCGGCCAAGCGAAATGGCGATCGTAATTTCGTTACGTTTCCACCTGCGGTTACGACGCGCTTTTCACACCCAAACAGTGACTGAACCGGGCCGCTGAATTTTGCTATTCATCAGCGTGTGATAAAATATTTATTCGTAACCGGAAGGGATATGAGCGCGAGCGCGCGCGAGCTTTTACGAACCACCATCGAGGCTCATCGGCGAGGATTATGTGTCGACTGAAGGAGAAAATTCAATCATCACAGTTTATTGATTAAGCGTCTTTCCCAGAGTGAAAAAAAATCATGTAATTAGGCAACAGGGAAAATGGCTTAAAACATCCACACACTAATACTATCGCAGCTTTCCAGCATGTTCCATGGTGCCACCGGGTGTCACCGGACCCTGTCATCGAGCAGGTTTGGCACGCCAACTCCTTTTTTGACAACTTGCCCAATCTCGGGCAGTGGGAACGAGTTTTTATGGAACACCGGTGCTGCAACTGGAACAAGCAGGTCGGGAAAAACAGGCTAACAGATTATGTATTTAACATGACACATGGTGCACATTCGAACGAGACAACCGGGAACAAATGTGCCCCCTGGATAAGTACGCGAATTTTTGCGCCAAGTTTAGTGGCAAGAAAATAAGCAGGGTTTTATGTAAATCTATTCTATGTTTGTTAAATTTGCCACTGCGATCACTAGGTCACAAAACTGTAAACCTTATACCAAGATTCAACAAAATGGGAAAATATTTTCCATTTGACCATTTCGATTTAATTTGAAGCATGCTTCAATTTCATTTAAATTTCTTGAATTCAGTTATACTCCATTCTATTTACTGATATTGAAAAAAAATGAAAATTCTTTCTAATAAGATGTAAATATAATATGCAAACAAGGAATGTAAAAAGAAACAAGGTACACAGAAAGGGACTTTTCCATAAAGTAGTAAAAAGCTAGAAAATGAAAGTAGTAAATAAAAATTAGAAAGACATATCATAAAATTTTACATAATCAATGCTATGACAATTTGGAACTTGTAAAAATTATTCAACAATTCAATAACCAATCACGCAAAACGATTCATGTACTAATAGAAGGGTGTGAGTGCGATGAGTGACCGCTAAAATTCACCTAGTATTTATCAAGTTGATAGACATCTGCCTGACGTTTGACAGCTGTCAGAAGCCTTTTAGGGCTATCGGGGGAAGAAAAGAAGAGTTCCTACTAACCATTCACCACAATAGAAGCGAAATGTTCTCCCGTTTGTTTTACAGTTACTTATTCCACTTATTTCGATTGTTTATGCAAATTCTGCTTTGACGTCCCGGTTCAAATGTGTATTGATTGAAGGGTACTTCGTAGCATCGCCGCGACAGGGTATCGGTTTCTGTTACGTGTCGGACAGACTCGAACAGCACCTCAACGATGTCGGTTAATCGTCACTTTTCGCACATACCAGCGTCATGGCAAAGCAGCTGTAATGAAGGAGATAATATTCCCCGAATATGTTTCATGCTGTCCATCATTACGCCGCGTGGCCCACTGATCGCCGCCCGGAGGTCGTATCGTACAGGTCAGCAACGTTTTTTATTTTGCGATCCTCTGCTGCCGTTACTCTTTTGCTTTGTTGTTCATTTTCTTTTCTCGATCCTTCCCGCGGCCGAACTTTCCTTCTATCTCACCCCACCCCGGTGGACCGTTGGCGCTCGTTATGAACACAACATTTGGGGGAGGACACTCGAACCGGAAGGGAGGGCAAAATCAACATTATGCTTGGCGCAGCCCGTTTGATGGGTGTACTATGAATTTCGGTGTACTCGCGCCAGCCTTTACCGGGCACACATACGGCTGCACGCGTGTTTGCGCCTATGCTTCTAACGAGCAGCGACGCGAGTGAATACGAAAAATGAAAACGAAATCCCGTAGAAGGAGATACCACGAACCAGGGCGACAGTAAAAGGGGGAGATAATGCTGGACTTTTGTTTATCTTTTGCCGCATGCCGCTGTACCGCATCGTACCCCACCACCGATCACCGCTGGTGGAAGCCAAACTTCCGCAGGAGGGAGATAGAGGGGGTGAGCTACGGCTCCATCAAGCACACACACACACAGCCAAACACCAATCATGCCCCATCTCGAGTGGCCAGTTCCAACGTCATGCCATTTCAAACCACCGGTTGGCGGGTTTTCATCCATCCGAAACCGTGGACAACTTCAACCAGCCGCCAGGCAGACACTCGATGAACCGTGGCTGGAGTTGCCACCACCCGTGGGTCTACCGACCTCCCCCGACCCCGAGGGCTGGGCACCGGTGGGTAATGGGGTGGGCACCAAACGGCATCGCAGCATTTCTCGCATAGATATTTAAAGATCGGTCGGTTTCAAAAACTGACCATAACTACCGCGATCAGCTGCGAGCACAGCGAGACACCGCGTCGGGACGGCCGGAACAAACCGAAACCGATTCGCTGCAGTAAAGGTTGTTAAGATTCGATCGGTGTGTGCGCACGCATTGCTTGCGGTTCCTTACAGTGCGATACGATCAGCGTCAGCAGTGTTGGTGTCGTTTGGTGTGGTGTTGTAGCGTGAAAATCAGCCAACTTCATTTGCAATAGTGCGCAAACCGTGCTAGTACCAGTGATACAGCATGAAAATGGCACCGAAGATTGTAAGTAATGGGCATCCAGAACGGTTCTCCTATGCAGTCCTTTAAGCCAAGTGTCATATGAATCGTATTCGACTGTGAAGAAAGAGACTTTAATGGTGAAAAACGAACATTTTTAAATGAAAAGTAGTGAACATGAAGAAATAATCTACAATGTGCAATAGCACCAGAATGTAGAGTGGTCGTTTGTGAACTTTACGTTGGTCTAGGAGCTTCTGTGGCCAACAACACCCTGTGCGAATAACAACTTGCACCTTTAATCCTTGTGCCAATGCATAAGAACTTTAAAATATTTAATTCGTAATATTAAGTGTATCATCGGGGGTGAACAATAACGCCCACTAATGTACACTACTGTTCTTCCTTTGGACAGGTATTTGCCGCCATTCTGATCATTACCATGCTTGTGTGTGCCTTCGATGCACTACCTGTTCCAGATCATGCCAAGTGAGTATGCTGGAGTACAACTTCTCCTGAATCTCAACACCAGTGTGACAATCGAACTCGCCCCACATCTGTATCATCCCACAGAATTCGTATCCACGTGCCGATTAAGCATCACACCCATCTGCACACGAAAACCGTGGTGAAAACGGTACATGTCGGCATTCCGGTCAAGAACGTTAAACCGCACGACGACGAGCATGGTTGGGAGTACGGTAAGAAGAAGAAGGGCGCCTCCAGCTATCTGTCCTACATTTGAGCAGCGGGCAGGATCACACACATCGAATGTGTGTACTGTGCGTATTTAGGCGTTTGGAACCAAAAAATAGAATTATCAATAAATTATAGGTACTAATATGTGACATCAAGGTGGAGATATTATCAAGCGAGTAATGAAAGAAAATGGTTTATAACGCGTTGCGGGGAAAAGAATTTGAGAAAGTTTTAATGTGTTGTTTCACGCTTCAATGCGTCAGAATTGTCTTCTGAACTGATCTCAACTGAAAAGATTGTTTGCTTCTGCTTTTGCTAATGTCCCACAAATTGCAATTAATTACATCACTAATTCATCAAAGCTTTTTGCAGAAAGACAATTCAAATTCGCAACTTGAAAAGGGATTATAAACAAATCAGATGACAGTCATGGTAAATATATATGATATGATCATGATCATGTTGTCCACAAAAAATACTGAAGATCAGGAGGATCTCAACGGTTTTTAATATACAAGGGGAATGCTTTATGCTAAGAAGACGAAAAAGAAGAAGAAAAATAAATATGAAAAGGAGGAAAAAGAATTAGTTGAAGAGAGGTGGAATTTAATGCTAAAGGATGTAATCAGCGCCTATTCGTTCCTGTTTTTCATTGTTATCATGATGTAGCATAAAAGTACCACTCTCGCATTAACACCATCACTATATGCGCAATCCGTGCCTCTTCGTGATCTTGTAAACAACTTTAGAATCTTACAAAGACGGTTCCGATTTGCACCAACTTTGAACCGAGTACATGGCACGATAAACCTTAATATCTGAAACTAAAATTGTTCAAGAATATGCCCCATTGTCCTCCATCTCAACATGTTCCTTTGGATGCTGGTTTGTGGTACGAGGACAGGATTAGTTTAGGATGGTATCGAAGGTTGTTCTTACTTCATACGGTAGTAATTTCATAATCATATGCATCTAGGTAGTACCACCCGGTGTTTCATACATCATAACGAATCCCAAATCCCATCCAATTAGGATCCAAGAACGGAAAACACAAACATATTTTTGTACACACATTTCTAGAATTGGCGATTTTACATCGCTGCTAGTCTTTTCGGTCTCGGATTGTACATTTTTCATCACGCATTAGAAACACATTACGCAACCAATTGTAAGAAACAACTCTAGGCTTGGTATGGTCTTAAAAAAAACAATAAATTAATTACTTACCCCGATTTACAAGCGATTCTTTGCATTTGGTTTTGCATAACACAACGCAGCATATTCAAACTCGGTGCTTGTTTACTTTCCACGGCTGTCAAATTGCGGTTCAATATGGCGGCCCTGCAAAACATAGTCTGGGCCACACTGAACCAACCTGCCACATTCCACATTGTTCCGTGCCATTAGCAAATCCAGCTAGTTGTGTTGTATTTTTGTTGATAGCAAGTGCAAAAAAGGATTGTGTTTGCCGACTAAACTTTGCCCCAGTCATGGAGGAAGTGACCCCTAGATCTAACGAACACTGGAAACGGGTAAATTGCTTACATATCGATATCTTTCCTACCGCCGTGCCGTACCAAATGTTGGTGGCATTCTACTTGCGCTCTATCTACGTCGTTCTTTATCAGTGATAAAAAAATGTAATTTAAACACAATGTTGATATGATTCACGTATGTGCCCTAAGTTGATTTGTAAGATTGTGTCGTCACTGTCGTAGATTGTCGTGGATTGAGCAGATTCTATGCAAAACGTGCAAACGTGTAATAGCATAACATATTGCGGTTTATAATTATCTGTGTTGGTTCCTGTTGGTACCTGGCTTTGTGCGGGAAACCTTTTAAATGCTCCACACAGGCTTGGTGTAGCCCATGAAAAAGGCAAAAAGAAACAATAATTTTTAACCGAATTTTATGTTTTGCGAATGGCTCTGTGACAGTGGTACTCTTATCCACGAATCACACTCCTGTTTTTACAGCTGTTCCCTTGCGAGTTGTTTAATCGAGAACAATCTTATGTGCAATTCACAGGCTTATCTTGGTCCGCTGCCGGATGAGTTTCTGCGTGTAACAACAGCGCAAGACATTCAGGAAGTCTCCGATAGGCAGGCCGCTTTGGCCCTTCAAAGCTATCACAATAGGTACACTCCCCATATGGTAAGTGCTGAAGTGTAAAAACATTGACGTCGTGACTAATTGCTTAAATATTGTTTGCTTTTCCCAAGGCTCCCAACTTTGTCGGACGGCTAAGCATTACCATCGCACAGGCTAAGCTGGTCAAAAACTACGGCATCACTCGCATGGACCCGTACGTACGCTTGCGGGTGGGACACTTTGTGTATGAAACGCAAACCGCTCCCAATGGCGGACGGAATCCTCGCTGGAACCGTGTCATACACTGTCAGCTACCGGCCGGCGTGGATACGATCGCGCTCGAGATCTACGATGAGTGTAACTTTTCCATGGACGAACTGATTGCGTGGGCTGAGATTCGCATCCCGCAGTCGGTGCTGCGTGGTGAAACGCACGAAGATTGGTACCCGTTGAGTGGCAAGCAGGGCGATGGTCTCGAGGGCAGCATCGATATGGTGATGAGCTTTAACGTAAGTATCTTTCAGGTGGTTCTCCATTCATTCTCCGTAACATCCGTGGTATCTGACGTGTTGTTTGATTTTTTCAGAATATGGTTGTACAGCCACGCATGATACAGACCAATGCTCCGGTCGTATTGGTGCCGAACGTGGCCACTGGCACACCGATGCCTGTGTTCGTTGCTCCGAACCAACCGCAAGTAGCGCGGCCACCACCTCCAGTGTTATCCGACGATGATCTGACCCGTATTCACGAGATGTTCCCGCAGGTCGATAAGGAAGTGATTAAATCGGTCGCCGTCGCAAACAACCAAGATCGTGATGCAGTCATCAACGCGTTGCTGCAGATGAGTAGCTAGATTTTGGAAGCGAAAAGCGAAGGCTACAAAAGATATGATGGTGCGCTTAAAACCGACCGCATTTTATTAGCTACCGTGCCGTGCTTGGGCGAATTTAATGAACCTTCCAATATTTTGTTGTTTATGTTAATATTTACAAAAGCTTCTATCCGTATTTAATAAATGTACGCTAAGTATAAACTTTCCAACGCAAATTCTTTTTTCCCATTTGTTGATTGAACGGTTGACGTGTTGTGTATCGATTGATAGCGTATAGTTACGTTTAACGGTTCATAAATAAGAGGAAAACTATTTATACTGTTCTACACATTCCTTTACTTGACGAAGTAAGTTGGGAAGCGCAAAAATAAAACAATTTACTCCAACCATCAACTGGATAAAAACATTCAAAATAATCTGCTTTGTAACATTTGTACTGCTCTGCAGAACACTACACAAGTGCACCTTGTGACCCAAACACTACATTTGAATAATTTTTGGAATCATTTAAGACCACTTTTGGAGAACTTTGAACAAACGCTCAGCTGAGCGATATGACTATGTGTTACGGAGAAAATACGTATGTGCGAAGAAGCACATTCAATAAACACACCTACAAATGCAAGAAAGATATGCGCTACGAGTAAAAGTGTGTGTAAATAACGATCGACACAATGAAACACATGGAAAAAAAAACATTACGATCGAGAGAGCTTTCAGAAGGATTTTCCATTCCATGAAAGTGTAGGCAAGAGAAAGATTTCGGTTAGAGCGAGCACTTCAAAATTGTTTATGGGCAAGGACTATATGTTATGCTTGGGTTATCCGTGAACTTGGTTGAGCTCGTGTGCGTTCACCTTCATCAGCGGTGTTTTTTGACACTAGCATCGATATAAAGCATGTAAACAAATTTTGCATTTGCCGCCATCGGAAGCTCGTAATCATTCCAGTGCAAAATCGTTTCATAAAACCACAAAAATGATTCGAATTTCGGCTCTGAACGAGGAAGAATCGGACGAAGATAGTAACGGATTCGATACCGAGCTAATCGTCACGAAAGAAGCTGAGGTATTGTAGTATGGATTGTGTTTAGATCATGCCGAACAAGCTCACCACCATCGGCTTTACCTTCTTTTTGCAGGAAACCATCGCCATCTCGGAATATGTGCGTGCGCTACAGATGAAAAACGAGAACAAACAGCAAGCTGCGCTGGAACTGCTACTGGAACTGTTGGATACTCAAGTCATAAATGATGTACGTAAAGTAGCAGTCTGTCTGTCCAGTCCTGTTGTATCAATTGTATAACACACGTTTTACAGGTCTCATCTACCCAGGCGGACAATAAATTGTTCGCGGTTAAGTACAACTGTTATCGGAACATTGGACTGATCTACGAAGAACAGGGTAAAGAACATCTGGCTATCGAATTTCTTATGAAGGCAATGGATCTCGACGAAACGGACGTATACACCATGTCCCGTTTGGCACACATAGCCCTCAAGACGGACCATCTACAAATATCGAAAATGTACTTCGAAAAGTGTCTTAAACGCAATCCAAACCATTGGCCTAGCATGGAAGGATTGCTGCGGGTATTTTGTAGCGCTTCGAACGTGGTGGAAGCCTATGGATGGGCTAGTCAATGTCACCGAAAGGATAGCCGCAACAAACTGTACGTTGATGTGCTAAGAGCAATCCGGAAACGGTTTAAATCTACCCTACCATATCTGGACACCGTATTCCTCGTGCCACCATCGTTCGATTTTACCGAGGAAGAGAAGCATCGACCACTGGCCCTTGCAATGGAGACTTTTGATGAACTGTTCATGCCGCGTCAGCCAGCGTATGATACTTCGGACCTTACCGTAATGCCGGACACGTTGAAAAATGTGATGAAAATAGATGATCTTAGTTTCGAAACGATCGGCAATGTGTTGGTACAGCTGAACCAACTCATGGAGGAGTTAGATTTGGTAAGCGGTTTAGCAATGCAAGGATCTATTTGATTGCTCATTGTAGCGTATGTAACTCTTCCTCACAGAAATGCGTATTCATGGTGGACACGGATGAACTGTTCTGTGAGCACCAGAAGGAGAAACCGGAGAAACAGATGGAAGAAGATGTCCAGATGTCACCGGACTCAACGGAATGTGCCGCAGATACATCCACGGCGAAAGATGACAATCGAATGGAAACGGAAGAGGAGGAAACGTGTGGGGGTGAGTGGAGAATTTGAATAGCTTTATGGTAAACGCGGTTAAAGCAAACTTGTATTAACCCCATTGCAGAAGAAGTAAGCGATGGTGCTGCAGCGAATAAGTGTAATGAAGAAACTAATGGCAATGCTGCTGATAGTGCTGATTCTGGAGCTGGTAAGAAGGAAGATGAAGATGTGCACAGTGCACACCCCTGTACAACCGTGTTTCATTCCATAGATGCTAACGAGCAGGCCAAAAACAAGGCTCGCCGGAGAGGTTCCGAATTGAAGATTCTCGAGCAATGGGGTTGGCATAAAAATCGACGATCGGCGCGTAAGAAGAGCGTACAGGAAGTGAACGATCCGGTCGATGCAACGGTGGATTCGTTCCTCAAGCAAGCGGTTAAACAGCATCTTTCGTAAGTGTGATTTGCCAATGTTCTATATTTCCGGTATCTCATACATGACCTCTATTTTAGAGAGAATACCCGCTTCAAAGATTCTCCTTTTGCAATGGATGAACGTAAAGAGCCACATGGCGAACAAGTTGACCAAGTACGAACAACCGACTGTTCCGAAGGATCGGTGCAACCAATTATCACACAACTGGATTTTTGTCGTGAATGCAATCTGCATAACTTTGTCGCTGAAATGAAGGAAAGCGATATTGATGTGTACGCGCTGATGTATGGCTTTCTGGCTCATGTCTCAAAATCTTGGGGCGTTGCGATAAAACCAGAACTGCGCACATTATACTTGGCAGTGCATTCGCACTTCGTGCAGTACACCGATTACGACTCGTGGAACCAACTGTCAGAGGAACGGCTTGAAGTGATATTTCAAATCACATTGTTTCATCTCGAGCTAAAGCTGGATGCAGGTTTGGCACGGGGCAATGAACAAACGGAAAGGTAATTAAATGTGATTATTGTCAGTGTGGGACAAGGAACAGATTCGACGATAATGGCCAATAGATTGCTCTAATCGCATTTCCCATTTATTACAGTATGTTCGATCGATTCGATGAAGAAGTTTTCCATCGCTGCCGCTTCTATGTGGACAGTTTACCCAATCTACAGACAGTTACGGTGTATCGCATTCGTTTGCTGTGGATTGCTTACATTCTGGACTGTAGCATGCAAAAGTACGACGAAGCGTTGAACAATCTTTATTTGGTAAGCTAGTGAGTGCTTATTTTCTATGGTGTATTTAAGTTTGTTTTTATTTTTTGTTTGTCTACATCTACTAAACAGATTTCAGAGCTTGTGGAAGCCCCGGATACGGTACGTATAGAGTTAAGCTTTCCAAATCAGTGTGCAAACACGAGCATCAGTGGAAGCTCTGTGCGCGAACTCATCGGTGAAACGGAACGCAAGTTACGCATTGAGCGTGTTAAGCGCCACTACGACACTGGTGAACATGAGCCAGTGGTCGCAATTTTGAAAGATACATTACAGTACTACACATCCGTAGGAAATCCTAACGAATCGATACTCAGTCTCACAATACAGACGCAAATGTTACTGGAATCGTTGTGGAGCCTGGCCGAAATGGAGGTAATGCATCGTAACCTCGACGATCTTTTTTAAATCTTCGACCTTCTGATATTTTTCGTGTTTCAGGAATGTTTTATATGGTCGGAAAAATCCTTCACCTACTCCGTCCAACAGTTCATGACCGCACCGGTACAGCACGATAGCCGAAAGTCTCGAATGTGGGCGAACAATATCAACTTTGCGCTGCTCTACATTGAATCAATTATCAAACAAGAAGGAGTAGCAATAAGTACGTCTTAATGACTCTCGTATAGTGTTGAATCAAAATTGATCGACATATGTTCCTTTGCATCACTCTTTTTAGTCGATATGCTTGGCACAAATCTATCAAGATTCATTCAGTCGTTACACCGTATGCTCACACATCAGCTGGATCCTAGCGGGGAGAAAAATTATACTGCCCAGCTTTGCCTTATCGAATGTTGGAGGGCTTGGATCGTACTGTACTACATTTTGGAGCGGTAAAAAATGCCCATCATACTGTCATCGCCAGCCTCATACAACCTTTTTCTTGCAGGCAAGATGATATGGATGGTTTGGTTAAGCTGAACCGTACGCCAGCTATTGCCGATCAAAGTGGGGCATTGGAAGTGGAACCAGAACGTCTATGCAATTCGATTATGATGTGCTTCGTTGCACACGAGCTATTAGGAAAGTGAGTACGGTTCGAATGCACTTATGTTTTTGGTAAAATTATATTGCTTATATATTAACAAACAATTATATAACAATTATATATATATATATATATATATATATACAATTATATATTATACATATATATTATACATATATATATTATTATATATAATTATATATAATTATATAATTATATATATTATTATATAACAATTTTGTTATATCAAACAGGAAAAATTGGTGCTCGAAAGGAGACAGCGGCTTACTGTTCCACACTCTCGATGTCGTTGTGCCGAAGATACGTTCCCCAATGTTGGAACCGTTTCGCGAAATTCTGAATGAATATCTGGAACAGGTGACGTACTGTTTGTACGGATATCCACAGAAAAGACCCCGTCTTCGGCACATACAGGACCACTGTGCCGTACAAGTGTCGCTCACCTGGGAACGAGCCATTCAACTGTTCGATCTCTACCGTCCGGACAGTCTGCCCGAGTTTAACTCGTACAAGTATGTACACGTTTCCTGCCGTCCATATTATTTGTCCAACAATTGCTCTTACATGCCGTCTCGTTTCCAGATTGGAATCGATTTCAACCGACATGGAGGCACTGCTGCAGCGTATTATACTGCTCGTTCCGTGTGAAATCAACATGATGAAACTCTCCCGACCCATCTCTGAGTTTATCGATGGCAAGGGCAACAGTTTACCCGAGGCGGCAAACATACTGCAGAGTGAAGTGAAACCAATTTTCTATCTGCTGGCTGATTTCTACTTTAAAAGTCGCGATTTTACCCGCGCGATCAGGTACTACGTGATGGATCTGGCACTGGAACCTTCGCGGTTTGACTCGTGGGCAGGAATATCACTATCAAAAGCTAGCAAAGTAGAAACGAAGCTTAATTCGACCGAAACAATAGCGTAAGTGATGGATGATTGGTGATGCAGCAATCAAGTTTGATCTTTTCGATGATGTCTTACAGATTGCAAGAATTTCTGGACGAAACTGACAATGGTATGAAGTGTTTCGATCAGTGTCTGCAGCTCAATGAAGAAGATTCGCAGCTCTGGATCGAATACGGTTCCTTCGCGTACAACATTCATTCATTCTGTTCGCGCAGCTTAAAGCTGCTTAGCGATACACTGTCGATGGAAAGGTAAAACCCTCCTACGTCTATCTTCGTAACGTGTTGCTCACATCGTTGTAATTCTTCCGCAGCTTCGCTTTGGTCGAAACGCATAAGGAGCGTTGTCTGGACATAGCATTTACGTGCTTCAACAAAGTGAGTCTCATTAAACTGTGCTACAACAATGCAGCGGACGACGTGATCGATGAGCAGCAGATACAATCTAACCAAGAGAACGGTCACAACCATGAGGACGAAGTTTGGCTCCATCACTATATGCTTGGGAAGATAGCGGAAAAAAAGAAGGAACATCCGGCCGTTTATCTGACCCACTACCTAAAGTCAGCCAAATATCTGTACGAATGCAACGCAACCTATCCGATCAAGATCAATCACAGCAGTCCCTCGCAGCTCGCGATCGAGGCGTTGGAAATATTCTATCGTATTAATGCGGCGATTATCAAGTATGTGGAGCAGCACTCGCCGATAAATAAGAAAACGTCGCGGTTGTTTTTGCGTACGCTAAAGGAATTATCCACCAGCCCGTTTGCAGTGAATCGGGCAAAAATTAATGAAAATATGCTCAAGCGAAAGATCTCACCGAATGGTGGAAACGGCAACGCAGGAGGTACGGTAGAAATTGATATTTCCGTTGGTTCTCCAAAGGTTTCCAAACCTGGCGATCAAACTGCGACGGAGAGTGTCATCGTGACACCATCGGATGCGGTTGTTACTTTGGAAGAGAACAAAGCACAAGAACAACCAGAATCGACAGCGACGGTTCCGCTAAACAGCCCTCACCCACCAGAATCCAAACCGGTGGCGAGTGAAACACAACCGGTCGATGATGTAAACGTTCCATCTCCGGTATCTGGCTCCAGCCAGATGCCTGGCCGTGTGCTAGAACATCTACGGGTGGAGGAAATTAAGCAGCTAGGTGATCCTCAGCACCCGTCTGTAAGGCGCGGATCACAGGAAAGCGCAATTACGTCCACCACAACAACCACAACGACGACCACCAGCACCTCCTCGTCGAGCAGTGATTCGTCCGACAGTGATACGGATTCGTCTTCCGACTCGGACAGTGACAGTAGCTCAACGGATGATGAACTAATTGTGCGTATGCGAAGATTGGCAAACATCGTCTCAAGAAATTACTCATAATGAATCGTCATACTTTCTAGAATCAACAACCGATCAGTTCAGCGCAAAGGGACACCATATTTAAGCTGTGCATCAAGAACCTGGAGGAGTGCATAACACGCTTCCCGGAACACTACAAATCGATGTATCGTCTCATACATCACTTCATGCATGCGCCCGGTTCAACAAAGTCCTTCGAAAGCGCGCGTCAACTACTGCTCGGCACGTATCGTACCACTCTCGGCAATCAAATTCCAGGACTGTTCACGGAACGGAAGACGACCAATTTCTTCAATGTAAGTGTGTGTGTGTGTGTGTGTGTGTGTGTGTGTGTGTGTGTGTGTGTGTGTGTGTGTGTGTGTGTGTTCGTATCGTATCGTTTTAATTGACTGTGTATTTGCAGGGTTTATGGAGAATTCCTGCTTCGGATATTGATCGTCCAGGGAATTTTGCCTCTCACATCTCCAAGTGCGTTATCGTGCTGATGGAAACGTTGAAAGAATTTTCCGAGCACGATATCCTGCTAGAGTTGGCACTACAGCTACAACGAACTCCGGAACCAGACAAGTAAGTACTACTATTACTAAGTATTAATGTGGACTGAAGGAAGATTTGCGATCTGATGTTTTTGCGTTACGAAAGATTTTTTTAAAAATTAAAACAACTTTTAATACGATAGGAAATATTTGAACGATTACGAGCGCAAAGAGCTGGTCCAGCAAGCGATACTGTTCTGTGTACAGGTGTACCGGAGCATGTTGAAAAAATACACCGATGGGCGCAACGACACCGAGCTGCTTTCGCTGATGGTCGACATGTACAAGGCGTATCGCAAAATCATCAAACACATGCAGGCCAAGGAGCCGATGTTTGCCACGGTACTGATCGACGCGTACCGGGTGTTCGTTAGCGACAAGGTACAGAAATTGCCGGAAAATGTCAGCTTGCTCGATTTAGCCGTCAAGTTGTGCACGTACGAGATGAACTACCGCAAAACGCAGGAAAAGCAGCAACAGGCCAACGGATCGGCCGGAACCGGAACAGGTGGTTCGGCAGCAACGGGCAATGGCGGTAATGGTTCAAAACCGATGCTAACCAGTGGTGAACTTCCGGCCACGATGATCGTTCCGATGCAACCAATATCAGCGGTAAGTTGTGATACTGTGTGTAAGTGGTTTTTGCTGCGTAAATGAACACATTTTGTCTTGCTTTGCCCGAAACAGAACTTCATTCCGGGACTGACGAAACAAAATCGACGATTGGGTGTAATGAAGGCGGGCATCGCGTCTGCATCATCAAGCACCAGTACGTCCACGACTGGCACACACGAAACGTCGATCGTACAACAGCATGCCTATCAGGTGCCACATCCATTCGCGCAAACCACAATGAACAGCATGATGACGGACCTTTCGTCGCGCGTCACCATTACGCCAATTAGGCTCGATGGTACCTCATCAGCAATGAGCGGTGCGAACAGTTCTAAAGTCACCGCGTCCACTCCGATGTCTTCTTCCACGACCGTACCGAACACAGCAACAAAATCGTTGCCGTATTCTTCACCTTCCACGAACGAGCTGCTGTTGCCACTGGCATCCGGTCCAGCGATGCCATTGCCACCGGTTACACCACCAACGCAAATGTCCACCGGTTCGGTAGCTGGCGGTGCGGTGATCCCTCCCAGTTTAATTCAACACTACCTGAAGCTACTCAGCCAAATTCCAAACATGCCAAATATCGGCAATAATCCCATGATGACGGCCGCTTTGGCTGATTATTTAGGTAAAATCCTTTTGTTTGCTGAATGTTTCAAACGCCTCATTCAACTGTTTTTTTTTTTGTTTTATAAAATCAATTGTCTCACAGCTGCGTTACAAATGCCAAAACAGAGCGCTGCGCTTTCCCCCAGCACGGATCGTAGCACTTCCACACCTTCCCCTCTGTCGGGCATGTCCCTGGGCTTACCGAAAGGCATGGCTAGTACGAGTGGGAAAGAATACAACCCAGCCAGCAGCCAGCAACCGACTAACACTCACGTGTCGGGAGGTAAAAAAGCTTCCACAGCAAAAGCACCGCCCAGCAGCACTATCACTTCCATGAACGTTGAACAACACCAGCAGCTCGCCACAATTACACTTACGCCGATGTCCACACTGACCGGTGCATCTTTAATGCCGACCAAGAAAGACTCACGCGTATCCTCACCATTCGGTGGCACTTCGCAGCGTGTTTCGTCCCCTTCACCCATTCTCACCATTACTCCCTCCGATGGGCCGATTCATGCACGGAACAAAGACCCACCGGGAGGACGCAAAGCGAAGGGTGGTAGAAAGGCGGGCACCACAGGACAGCAGACTCGCCCAGCACCGTACAGCAGACCTTCCATACCTACGCATCCACCCACGATACCACAGCTCGGTGTACCTGGACTATCGATCGAGCCCGTGATGAGTCCGCTCATGCAGCCCATGGGTGGTAAATCTTCCGCCTCATCCGCTAACACCGGTCGGGTGGATAAATCTCTCCCCGTGGGCATGTTCGATCCAGCCGTACCGAAGGATATGTTAGCGTCCTACATGGAGCTGCTGCATAAGTACCCCAACATGGCACGTTCGCTGTTGAGCATGAAGGGTGCCGGTGCGTCAACAGCACCGCAAACGGGTGGCAGAAAGCAACAGGCAAAGCAGTCAAACAAAACATCCACAATGGCCATGCAGGCAGCTATGGGCAATATGCCACCAACCGGTGCGGTAGGAGCAAATCGGTTCGCTTCAAGCGCTACCGGCATACCAAGAATTAGTGCGACGATAACTCCGGTGCCGTCTGGTGGATATTCACCCGACAATTACAACAGGCAATCGGCGATGGTTGGTGGTGGTGGAAGCACTAGTTCCTCCTCCACGCTGTCTTTACATCCGATGGGTGTCGGGTAAGTGCTTTTAGAGATCCCTCTTTGAACAAACTCTCACCTTGTACCACATTCTACTGTGGTATGCTTGGCCATATGTGTTTTAGATCCAATCAGCAACAAGCAAAAACCTTGCAGCAAAAGCTGGCCGAACGCCAGAAAGCGAATAAGGCACGTGAAACCGAAAGCGCTGGAGGATCGAATCAGGGATCGTCCAGCAGCAAACCGAAACCACCCGATGATCCGGTCGATGTAATTGTGCTGGAATGATCCTTACAGGATACTTCATTCAATTTAGATCACTGTAGCTAAGCATGGAAGCTGGCTCATGTCAGCAATTACGCTAGTAATAATCGCTTAGAAATATTGCCAATAAAAGATACTAGATTTTATTGATATCCCTGGCCGAGAAGCTTTCAAAAGACCCCGACCCAAAGGCAATATCACTATTCATTTATTGCAGATGAACCATTACTATCCTCGGTTCTTATATCCGTTTGTGGCTCTCCTGATCTCTTCTCCTTCAATGATCCTCCATATCCGAATGCTTCTACGAAGTCGACCAACATCTTGAGTGACGATATCCTCATCGACGACGAGACACACGCCTCGTCCTTTTGGTGCGTAGTGCACGGTGTAATACTCATAATCCCACTACTAACGAGGATCGCCAGCAGGATTAGCAAAGGAATGTTCAGTACACAAACAGCGACAATGAACAGCTCCACTACTTGTGGATTACTTCGTTTTAGAGATCATCATGCTGTTCTAGTAGATGTCCTCGATTGTCCTTCCGTGCCCCCAAATCACAACACATGCACACTAAAACCGCCAACCATTCGATTCGATCGATTTTGATTTTATTCCGCTTTTTATTTGTGATGAGAAAAAGGTACCGCGCGTGGCCGTCTTTCCATTTTCGCTTGCTTCTGCGTACCATGAAATAAAAAAAAAACTCGTGCTAAGGCCAAATAACTGATGCTGTTCTTTTTTGTGTTTGTGTGTGTGTTTTTTTTCTGATCCTTCTCACTATCGGTGTACATAACATCAACAACAACAAAAACAACAATTAAACCTTCACATTCACTTGTTTTACTATTGAGCTTTCTCGCTTCGCTTTACCTCTTTAATTCATGTTTCTTTTCTGCAACTGTTATGTTCCTTTTTGTTTACTTTACTTTGCTGCTGCTGTATTGTTCCTTTTTCTCATGCCTCTATGCCTTTTTAAACACCGATTTCTATCGATTTTATCCGATTTCATTTTGTTTTTCCTTCTCCTATAATTCACCGGTTGTTTTTTTTCTGCGTTTCCTAGTTCGTTCTATCTATAGCTGTTAGCGTTTGTTTGTCCCGCCGTGATTCGTCGTGGCCAATTTCGATTCTACCGAGAGTATTACGATTCAGCATACGTTTAGCTAGTGTTTCTCTTTCATTTTTGTTTCCTTTTTTGTTAATCCGTATCTCTCTCTCTCTCTCACACACACACACACTCCCCCCGCTCCCATCTTACGTTCTAAATACTCTGTAAATTCAGAATCACACATATTTGCACTGTACAACAATTCGCGTATAAAAGTAATAAAATAATAATAGTTATATTAATCATCGACAAAACGAAAAACCTGTATATATCTGAAGCCGGCACTGATGTGTGTTTGTGTATATGTGTGTGTGACAACCCCTAAACACTGAAGGGTTGCGCGTTCGCCTAACCTAGTTTCGATCGTTGCCCCTGTTCCAAAATAAATTCCCACTGTTTTCAACGTTTTCTCTATTTACTCCCTAGTACATAGGATCCGCGCACGGGTCCTTTGCGATTCCTACCAGAAGGCCTCAAATTTCCTGTCCAGGTGTACGTGTGTAATTTTATAAGAGCACTTTATCGTGTGTTGTTAACCTTCATTATTTCTAAAAGTAGTCCTGCTTTTCTGTGTTTTATGTTTTGTTTTTAGAATCCCCTTCCAACGCAAGAAGTTGGGATTTCGCTACGGTCGACGGTGACACTAACCAGTCCTCTTCCTTCACCCTAATTACTCCGTCGTTTTCGCACAAAACGGCGCAAAACGCAACACAAAAAACCGTTGAGAGAGAACGTATCCTAAAACTGTGCATATTTAATCGTGGCGCGCAAAACGTCCTCGTTGCGCAGCGCGCTTGCGTGCATGATTAGAAGAGATAGATTAAAATATTTATGGATTTAGCGCTTATTAGGGGTCGGTAATAATTAATAGATTAATAATATTAGTAATTATTATTTTATACATAAATAGCTTCCGCCTGTCCCTCGCTCGAGTCGAGCGTGATTTTGTGATCACATTCGTCGTCGAAAAACCGCCGGAAGGTAAACTCGAAGAACCCGTGATGGAACGGTTTCCCACTGTCGCACACCTCGTCCAGGTTGCCGTGTCCGCCCTCGTCGCAGGACGACGATGAATCCTGCAGCCGGCCCGGATCGATCGGATCGAAGTTGGACGTGTCGGTCGGGTACTTGATTTTGGGTTCGTACAGTGCCTGCTGGCTACGCAGATCCTTGCTGAAGTCGATCGTGCGGAAGAACGGGTGCGACTTGATCTCGTCCACGTTCCGCCCGATCCGTTCGTCCTCGTTCTTGCACAGCCGCAGTATGATGTCCTTCGCTTCCGGTGTCAGTTGCGCTTCCGCCGGTATGCGCAACGTTTGCCGCCAGTTTATAACCTACAGCCGAATGTGAATGAAGGGGAATGGTGTTACATATAAGCAACTTGCCCTCTTGAACATATCCTACACACGTCTCGCTCCTACCTTAATCTGTGTTTCCTCTGCTGTATTTGCCAAAAAGGGAGGCTGTCCGACTAGCATCTCGTACAGTATGACGCCGACGCTCCACCAATCGCACAGCTGCGTGTAACCGCTTCGCAGCAACACTTCCGGTGCGATGTAGTTGGGCGTTCCGACGATTGAGTGTGCTTTGGCGCGGTTTTTCTCCCGGAACTTTCGCCTAACGTCGGAGGTGGATGGGAAGAAGGACGCATTATTATTTGATCACTCGTTTGTAGAGCCGTTCGATTGGCTTACCTTTCCAACGGTGGGGGAATTTCCGAACCAAACTTGCTCCACGCTTCCATCGAGTCTTGCCTTCCGTGGTCTGTTAAAGGATACGGTGTGATGAGCATGCAATTCAACAACGAATTTCTTTTACTCTATATAAGTAATATAGTACATACCGCTCTTTTGATAGTATTTTGAATCGTGCGTCCAGCGGAAACCGGTGCACAGCCCAAAGTCCGTCAGCTTGATATGTCCCTTACGATCGATCAGCACATTATCCGGCTTGATATCTCTGTAACGTGTATATCATAGAGATAAAGCGTTAAAACCCACCAACATTTGTTATGCCACGACCACCATCCGACAACGTCTTCATGTTCATGTTCTGGCATCATGGCGAGTTTGTACTCAAAAATAATTCTATCTTACCGGTGAATGAATCCCATTTTATGGACGCTGTCAATCGCACAGGTCAGCTCGGCGATGTAGAACCGAGCTAAATCCTCTTCAAATATTCCTTTCTTGATTAGCAGCGACATGAGATCTCCACCTGGAACATTATGCGGCAAGTTGTTAGATTCATCGCTTCCAGTACTATCCACTGCTGGTACGCAACACTTACCCGGTATGTAATCCATCACGAAGTAAAGGTTATCCTTGTCCTGGAAGCTGTAGTACAGCTTCACCACCCACTCGTTGTCCGCTTCCGCTAGAATGTCCCGCTCGGCCTTCACGTGCGCCACCTGGTTGCGCTTGAGCACGTCCGCCTTGCGAAGCGTTTTCATCGCGTACAGATGGTTGGTCGTGTCGATCTTTTTCACTAGCGTCACTTCCCCGAACGCTCCGACACCGATCGTTTTGATCTTCGCAAACATCGACTTATCCATTTTGGCGCGCTTCAACCGTATGTAGTTGCTCTCTTTCTGACACAGCAGCTTGCGCATCTCGATCTTTGTCTCCTCCGGCAGGTCGAGCTTCGACATTTCGCTTTCCAGCTGCTTGATGCGGAAGATACGCTGCGAGTACGACTTCAGCACGTTCTCAATGTGTTGCTCCATGAAGAACTTGTACGCCTGCGGTGAGTAGTGCTTCACCTTGCACTCGGACCGTTCTGCTTCCTTCTCCTTGGACAGGTTCTTTCGCTCCGGTATCGGCGATTGATGTTTTATCTTTCGTGGGTTGTCTTCTCCGCCGCCGCCGCCGCCGCCGCCACTACCGCTTCCTCCACCACCTCCACCGGCACTACCACCACTGGAGGAAGCATTACCAACGGCTGCATTTGCTGCCGCGTTCGCTCCAGTTGATGTTGGCATTGTGGAGGACGATGATTCCGTGCTGCTTCCTCCCGGTAGCCCATGATCCATGCCGGCGCCAGGTGTACCACCGTTCGTGTAGGCCGGTGCTGGCCCATTGCTGTTGCCGGTCGGAAAACGAACCGACTTCATGAGACTACTTCGCACGCCATGGCTAGACGTCGATGTCACCATGCCACGCTGCTTAGCTTCGTGCGTTACGGCATGATGCTGTTGGTGATGGTTTAGTTGCTGCTGCTGTTGCGACTGCTGTTGACCACCGCCTCCTCCCATCAGTGCACCGAAACTTTTGAGCGCACCGGTAAAACCGTGTTGCGATGCGGCATTACCATTACCGGAAGATTTCAACGGTGCTTTCGGCAATGGCAACTGTTTCGGATCACCAGCATGCTGCATCAGCCCGTTCGTGGTGGCCGGTCCATGGTGCAGATGGTGATGATGGTGCACCAGCCGATCCTCATCGACGGTTCGCGAATGTCCGGTCGCTTTACCATTGCTGACGATGCTGGTGCCATGCATCATTCCGCCCGCATGATCATGATTATGATTGTTATGCATACTACTCTTCATATTATTATTTGCATTTGCGTTAGTGTTACTACTCATATTACTGTTAATAGTATTAGAATTCGCATTATGACTACTACTGCCGTTGGTACTGGAGTTGGCGCTGGATAGGTTCATGCCGTTGCCACCGTTTATGTTCGCACCATTGCCGTTCACACCGCTACCATCACCATTGCCGCTGTGCCCATTGTGGTGCTGATGGTGCAGATGATGCAGGTGGTGGGGCTGATGTGACTGGTGGTGATTGTTACTCCCGCTGCCGCTATTGTTCCGGTGTTGCTGCTGCTGTTGCTGCTCCATTTCCATTGCCGACGCAGGACAGTGCGGTGATGGTGGAAGTGGTGGTGGGGTGCCACCACCACCACCACCGCCACCATCCAGCAGATATGCTGGCGGAGGTTCTTTCTTGGGTGATGAATGTTTCTGCAGCAGTATCATCGTCGAATCGTACGATGGTGGATCGTTCGGTGAACCGGTGGCGCTATGATTGTGGCTGTTGGTACCGCCGCTACCACCATTGTTCGACAGCACCTGTGGTTGGGCGGGTGACGATTGACCGTTCACAGTACCACCGCCGGCCTGCACTGGCACATTAGAAGGAAGCACGGTTTGTAGCCCGGGCTGCGATGGTTTGGCTCGCAGTGGTTGCTTTGGAACGCCACTGCAGGTACCTGGCGGTCCCGACGGACCCGAACCCCCACCGGTATGGCGGACAGCCGTACCGTCATGCGCGAGACCCGATGGCGAAGGTGACGGGGGTGTTGCGTAGCCGGTTGCCGCCTTGTTCAACTTGTGCTGCACCGAGACGGCGTACGATGGTGGTGGAGGATTGTTGTGCATCGGATGGCCAGCACCACCGCCGCCTCCACCAGCACCACCACTACCACCCGCGACACCACCGGCCGGTGCGGGGGGTGCGACTGCCGTTTGCAGGATTGGCTTCTGCACTTGTGTCGATTTGACCGAGTGCATTATGACCAGAGGCTGGGCCGGTTTGGATGGCGGTGCATGCACAGTGGATGGTTTCGGTTGCAACGGAATCGGCCGCTGTATCGAACCACCTATCCCACCCACCGAACCACTCCCACCTGTTCCACTGCCGCCACCTCCACTGCCTTGCGAAACGGTAATCGGACTGGACGAACCGATCGATGCGTTCGAGTAGAAGCCCGAGCTGGGACTTTTGCGAAAGTCCGACTGCGTGGACGATTGAGTCGGGCTCTGGCGGCTGTGAAACGATGTCAGATAGTTGGGCGGAGATGACGGTCCAATTTGGGGATAGGGTGGCGGTGGTTCGTTCCCAGTGTATACCGCCATCTGCTGGCTAAGCTGCTGCTGCACCTGTGGCCCATTCTGCACGATGATCGGTTGTCGCAGCTGATGATTCCCACCGCTGGCAATGGGCGAAGAACCGCGAGCAGGCGATTGAGAGGCCGCCCCACCGAACTGCCCATTTCGACCGGATGCCACCGACGCCGGTGACATGCGCTTCAGCAGATGCATCGGATTCGGTGGCTGAGGAGTGGACGGTGTGGAGGAGCAGCGCGGGGGTGGTATTGGCGGCGCATCGCTGAAGTTGGTCGGGCAGGGCGATGGTGAGTATTGCGAGCTGCGCCCCACCAGGGCCGCCGACGAGAACGGTTGCTGCGAGTGGGGACTGTTGGAGCGTGAGCTACCGGCACCGGAATCGAGGGCCGGACTGGTGCGCTGCATGTGTAGCGGCGATTGCGGTGCATCCTTCTCGATGCTCGGTTTGCGCTTCAACGGTGCGACGAGCTGGAAAACGGAATGGGCATGAGGCATGAGTACAGCAAGGGAAGGAAATCGCTCAGGATGAACTTACCTGACTACCACCCAAGGCTTGGCCTGTCTCGTACGGCATCAATTCGTTCTTGATCTGCTCCAATGCTATCGCGTTGTACGTCGAGTGGCGAGCCACTGACAACGGAACTTTGCCGCCTTTTCCATTCATGCTGATTTATAATATGCATAACTTACTGCTATTTCCTAGATCTGCAAATGAAAAAGGAGAATCGAATGAGCTTCAACCATCTTTGTGCAGCTTAGGTGATAGGAGATTTTTTTTTATCAACATCTTCTGCTAGCGTCATTCGGTCCTGTTGATGCTCACGGTCAAATTGAACCGGTGGTATCGTAAAAACTTGAAAACTTGATCTCATATTGATATATTTCTACGAAACCAACGTTTTGATGTGTCCAAGGATACTCAACCTCCAAACGAAACCCATCTCTAGGATGCGTAACATCTCCCCTAACGTTGAACTTAACGCTAAACACACACACACACACGCGCGCACACGCTCACAGGGAAGTGACACGGAAAATCACAGCTTGCCGCGATGCGAAAAGAAGAGAACGCGCACAAACGGAACGGAAACAAGAAGAACAGAGATCATCTTTTAGCTGCATAAACCGTGACTCACGCAGAACATCACCATTATCGCGCGCGCCCGTCTCTGCACCACACATGCACAGCATTGGTTCACGCTCACAGATGCGTGTTTATTCTAATTATTCGTGGAATGCACGGAATGCAAAGTAGAAAGAACGAAGCAACAAAAAAACGACGACGACGTGCGAACTGGCAGGAAAAAAGAAGACGTCACACACGTCTCTGTGCGCAGATTTTTGTTGTTGTTGCTTCTTTGCATAATGCCATTGCAGGGGTTTACAGGTGAGAATTTAACATTCGTACAGAATTTATGAAAGATAGCTAATAATCAAAGAGTCAAAGAGAGATTGCTGAAGAACGTTTTGCGCAAGTTTTTGTATCGTATAGTACAACTGTCTTAGTCAAATATTTTTGCGTGAGACATAGCGATTTTCTTATACACGGGGGACAGTGGCTTAAGAATGTCAAGGACGACACAGTTGATAATGTCAATTTTGAATAGAGAAAATTTCTCTAATGGCGGCTCGGTGGTGGTGTATTGCTAACGACGCCGGTCTACACACGACAGGACCGGACGGTAAATCCTATCCGGTTCAAACCCCCGTACGCAGGACTGACTATCCGAATACGTGTAAATAATGTCAAAGCAAGCTAGAACTTTCAGACCCAGACCTGACCAGACAAGGTATTGAGATTGTTGTGCCAAGAAGAAGAAATTTCTCTGATGATGAAGAAGAGCATTCTAGTATTTCTGATGAGAGTGAAGCGAAACTTTTTTTCTATTTTTTCATCAACAATTCAGCAATCAGAATCTAACAATCTAAAATACACAAAGATCTCTTATATACGGTAAATCAAGAGAGTAAAATACAAGTTCCCTTTTCATGGACGAAAAAAATACTTCGTTAGCACGGCACGGACCAGTTTAAAACCCTGTAAAATCTATCAATTTTCGTCTTGCTCGAGTAATGTGCAATTTGTGCTACCCTTTTATATTGCTTGCAAACACTTTAGTGTATGTTTTGTAAACACCGCAGTTCCACCAGTACGGTAAGATTCCACTGACCATGGAGAACTTGTTTGTTCATACTACAAAGAACGAGTGCATTCTTGGCACCCAATGATTATTATTGGCAAATACTTCTGAAGCACATGCATTTGGCCACAGGTGGGTGTGTGGTTTTGTTAGCTGCAGTCGATCGTCCAAATCGAAGCAATCCGTGTGTTGTGTTGGATTCGGATTTCGTAAATGTCATCGTGTCCTCCGGTGTGGTATGGAATGGTAAAGTAATGGACTTGTTGGTTCCACCGTCACTGAAAACGCTCTGTGTACAATTCTGCCACATGCATTCTGGGTGCCTATACACGTTTCTTTGCAGAAATGTTCAGATTCGCTATCACACCAATAACACGACATATTAATCCGGGTTTATAAGGGAGTGGAAAAACTATTGGCAAAAAAAACCGTGACCGATCACACACATTCCGATGACATCTTTCGTACGGTTTTCCGCAACAGAATCGTTGTTTGATCGACAACCCCACTCTCGCACACACACTATCCCACCCACTCCCATATCTTCACACCGATCGATGGAATGTGGTGCCTGGGTGCTGAGGCGACCATACTCCATTTTTGATCGAACTTTTGTTTACGCGAGATGAAAACCCCTCCTGGTGTGCGTGTGTGTGATCACACGGTGCCGCATTATGTCCCCTCCCCCCTGTAATGCACACTGGCAGCCACGACCAAAAAGGGGGTTACGGGAGACAATTTTTAATGCAATCCGATTCAGGGAATCGCGCGTAGTAGCCACCACACCACACTGCACAGCAAAAAAAACGACACATGTACGTACACACAGCAACACACACACACGCGCACGCCAGTACAAAAACACAACCATCCACACGCACGCACACAGCGACACACTGCACGATGGGATTGCTTCCAATTCCACATTCCACAATCCCTTTGGTCAGCGATTATCGAATATTCCATTGCGTTTTCTCCTTGTAGCAACGCGCGACCGCCTGTGCGTGTGTATGGGTGCATGTGTGCGTGTGTATATGTTTTTCCACTAGAATATCACCATTGCCATTTCACACGCGTTTTTGATCTCGACGAAAATAAGATTCCACATACCAATGCAATTTCTTCTCCCCCACACAGTGTCTGTGCGTTCATTCTTTCTTTCACTTCTTTTACTTCTTCTACCACCCTAGCCAACAGCCCGTTCACGGGCACATTTTGCCACCCCGTTTCGATCCGCACTTTGCCCGACGGGGTGCTGGGTACGGGAGGACCCTGCCCGCTTTCCAAGATATGCACGCACGCACGCAATTCACGGACGCAAATACGTCCTCTTCTTCATTACACATTCACGTACGCACACGCACCCCAGCCGAGGATGGTAGCCCCATGGGCAGGTGACGGAGTAGAAGGAGGGAACATAAATCGACACTACACCAGAGACTGAAGGATAGAGAAAAGAAAAAAACGGGGCCACCATATTTTACCTTCGCATATTTCACTGGCAACTATTGCGGTGGGGTTTGCGCGTTTCACAGCAGCTCGCGACAGATCCGTAGTTTAGTGCTCGTCGATAGCAATTCCTCGCCACGAAAATATCGAATTTTTGTAGTTTTTGACGTTTATCAACAACACAAAAAAGCACACACATACGCACGCACACACACACGGCGCTTGGGCTTTCAGCGATCCGACATGATGTCGGGTGTTTGCTGAATACGGTTCGTTGGATGAAGCCGCAACGATCGTGGTGGGCAGCACTCACGAATTGAACCTCATATTATATACGTGCTGAACATTAAATTCACTAAAAATTAACTTCCCTGTTCTAGATTGATGGATTGCAATTAATTAAATTTACCAAATCCCAATTAACCAAAGTGATTTTTTACCCTTCTATAGCTTGATTAGCTCATTTTTAGAAACCCTATGTTCAGTTCCGCAATTGAATCCCGTATTGTCCAACCCGTTTGATGAAAGCACCTGTATCTGTCAAACATGAGCAGCTGTCAACGAAAGCGATCCAACATGGCTGATACAAAACTTTCGGGTACATCGTGGTAGATTGCCGTCGTACGGCATTTTTTCTCATTTTGGATGGTTTAAACGACGAAAAAGTGAATTAAAAGGAGAACTGTGAGTGTACGCCAAGTGAAACGCGATACGCGAAAGCGTTGGGGCGCACGATAGGCAGCGGACAAACGTCGCGGAAGAAGTGTGCAAATTTTCCCTCATCACCGAATCGCGCTACTTGATGCATCATCGCTGTCGGCATCGAGTACAACGTAGCATTTTCCCAAGCTCCGCAAGTATCGTTTTGCAGCAGTCCTTGAACCCTTTGCATCAGCTGCTCAGGCAAGCGGACACCGTGGTGTGGCGAGCGTAGAGAAACAGCGACAAAAAAGGTTCACTCCGCACTTGGGTGTTGTGTTTTTGCGTTGTGTCATCAGAGGAAGGGACGTGTTCACAGGGAAGCGAGAGAAGGAAAGGGAGCTTCTTTGTAGTGAAATTCGCCTGGAAAGAAAGCCACCTTGCGAAACTGAAGTTGGTTGAATCAAAACTTCCTGAGTAGGGATCAAAGCCCCCGGTAAAGGCGATGGCTGATTTCATCGATTCAGAAGCAGAGGAGAGTGAGGTAAGCAGTGCGCAAGGCCGCGAGCGTCTGTGTGCCTGTGCGTGAGTGTGTATGTGAAGGATGTGTAATATCCCCGATGTGTAATATCTTCAATTACCCGTCGTGGGACCCAAGCTTATTTGCTAACCTTCACGACTGTGAAATTAATTGCACCGCAGAACAAGAAAGTATATGACCTACATGCATCTTTACATCTTTCCTTGCAGGAGGAGGAGGAGTTGGAACCACACGAGCGCAAAAAGCTCAGGAAAAACAAGGCCGTTTCAGACAGCGAGGATGAAGAAGAAGGTGAGCAATGTTCGGATCGCCGAGTACAAAGGGGGATTCAATTGTTTCACGCTTTTTTCCCATTGACATCTTTACATTGACGCTGTGTTGTAGAAGATCCTGAAACACCATCAACGCCATTAAAAAGTCATACGCACGTTCAGTTGCTAAGCCTCCTAAAGTACCTAATGCTGACCTATTTCATGACCTATAGCTAAACTTACTTTCTACATGAAATTTAATGGGTTACACTTAGCCAAACATTCTCGTTCGAGCTAATATTGGCTGGAAAAAATAGTACCCCTATCAGACCTGGAATGTAATCAAGTAGATTCAGACCGTTGAAGATAGCAACTGTTCATTGGGACAACGTCTCAACTCTGCGAAGAGTGTCAATTGCAAACTTCACCATGTGAATGCATTTCTCACGACTGGAGTCACGAGAGTTTAAATACCGGCTAGTGGTACTGGTTGTTAGTTTATTACACTCTGCCTAGAAGTCCGGAACTTGGAGAGAACATCTGCTTCGTACCAGATAAATCCAGTTCCAGAAAGTGGGCCCCAATGTTCACCGTTTACTTTTATTTATATCCATGTGCCACAATGTCGCAGCAGGTTTCTGATGGGTGGATGTAAATGCAAGTATGGTGAATCGTACGAGCAAGTTTGCTCGCATTTGCATACGGTGGTGTGCTGTTATGCACGTACAAACCCCAAAGAAATCCTGTCTAGACCGGCGCTCGGGAAAACCGGGACACTTGTGTGCACGTGAACTGGTCGTACCGGTTGAATGAATTGTCTTGCTCAAGAATCGGAAATACGTAGATGAATTTTAATAAGGATTACAATTTAAGGCAATGAAATAGTGCGAAATGTTGCATAAGCCGTACTACGCTCTTTGTTTTGACGAGTTTTGCACGCATTTGTAAATACGTTCCTTTTTTATCGATATCCGTAACACAGACGATGACGACCGATTGCGTGAGGAGCTGAAGGATCTGATCGATGATAATCCGATCGAGGAGGAAAGCGATAATGATGATTCGGACGATGGGTCCGAAGGAGGTCATCACAAGCGCAAGAAGAGCGACGACGAGCTGGACGATCGGCTCGAGGACGACGATTATGAGCTGATCGAAGAGAATCTTGGCGTGAAGGTGGAACGGGTTAGTTGAAGTTGAACGTTTTATTAGTTTTGGCATGAATGGCAGGTATTAAAAACTATTTTTTTCGATTTCGATACAACAGAAACGTTTTAAGCGGTTGAAAAAGTTCACCAACGATGATGGCAGTGATGGCGAATCGGGCGATGAGGGCATGATGCGGGAAACGATCGAAAATCGATTGTTCGATGCGGCATCCGAAGATGACGAAGAGCGGGCATCGGACCATGAGGGTGGGCAGCGTGATTCGATGACAAACGTGCGTGAACATTACGACGAAGAAGAGGACGAAGAATCGGATGCGGACGACTTCATCGTGGATGACGACGGTGTGCCGATCAGCGATAAGCGCAAGAAGCGAAGGCACATCTTTACCGATGCTTCACTCCAGGAAGGACAGGACATCTTCGGTGTCGATTTCGATTACGATGAGTTTGAGAAGTATGACGACGAGTACGAGGAGGGCTCGGAGGCGGAGGATGAGTATGAGGAGGAGCAGCTAGAGCAGGTGGATCGTCCCAGTGGAGAACGTGGCAAGAAGGCGAAGGCCAAGGGCAAACGAATGCTGAAAAAATCCATCTATGAAATTTACGAACCGAGCGAACTGAAGCGCGGTCATTTCACCGACAATGATAACGCAATACGCAAGCTTGATGTGCCGGAGCGAATGCAGCTGCGTGACGTACCTGTAACGGCGGTGCCCGAAGGTTCGAACGAGCTGGACGAGGAAGCGGAGTGGATCTATCAGCAGGCGTTCTGTAAGCCGCACGTTTCCGACCAGGGCACGGTAACGCGTAAACCACCCTCGAACGTGCCGAAAATCAAACACACACTGGACTTTATGCGCAACCAACATCTGGAGGTTCCGTTCATCGCGTTCTACCGGAAGGAGTACGTGCAGCCCGATTTGAACATAAACGATCTGTGGAAGATCTACAAGTACGACTCGATGTGGTGTCAGCTGCTGGGACGGAAATCTTCCCTGCAGCGGCTGTACGAGAATATGCGCACATACCAGCTCGACAAGTTGATGGAAAATCCGGACGCACCGATACCGGAGGACATGCGTGTGATTCGGGACGAGGATTTGGCTCGGTTGCGTTCGGTGCAATCGCACGAAGAGCTGAAAGATGTGCATCTACATTTTCTGCTGTACTACGCGCCTGATATCGTTCCGATGCGGACGCGGCTAAGGGAAAAGTCACGTCAGCAGAATCCATCGGTACCGAAAAAAGTGCCCATCGTTAAGAAGAAAATCCCGGAAGACGGCGAAGCGGAAGAGAACGATGTTGAGGGTGACGAGAACGGCGAAGAAGATAAGGAGGAAGTGGAAGAATACGAAGGAAAGCATAAAGGGCCGGAGCGAGAGGTAGTAGTCAGCGGCAGGGACGGCAAAGCAGATCAGTCTGGAAAGGATCGCGTACGGTTGAATATTGACATCGGGCCGTACGAGATTTGCCGGAAGCGTGGTCTTACTGGATTGACGAAGCGTTTTGGTTTGACGCCGGAACAATTCGCGGAGAACGTGCGGGATAGCTATCAGCGGCACGAGGTCGAGCAAGAAACGAAGGAACCACTCGAGGTGGCCAAAGAGTACATGGGTACGACGTTCGAGTCACCGGAAGAGGTATTGCAGGGCGGTGTGTTTATGGTGGCGCGCCAACTCGCCCGTGAACCACTGTTTCGAAAGTGCATCCGCGAGTTGTACTTTGAACGAGCTAAGCTCAATGTGCGCCCGACGAAGAAGGGAATGAAGGAGATCGATGAAACGCATCCGTGCTACACGATGAAGTATCTGAAAGAGAAACCGGTGCGCGATCTGACGGGCGATCAGTACCTGAAGCTGTACATCGCGAAGGAAGATAAACTGCTGACGATGGAGTTTGTGGACCGAATCGAGGGTAACACTTCGGGTGACTTTCTCGAGGAGCTGAAGGCGCTCTACCACCGTGATGAGTTCGCGAAGAACGTGCAGGAGTGGAACAAGGTGCGGGCGGAATGTGTGGTGCTAGCCGTTAACCGGATGGTCATACCGGATTTAAAGCGCGAGCTGCACAACACGCTGCTGAGCGAAGCGAAGGACGCCGTCTTGCGCGTATGCTGTCGCAAGCTGTACAACTGGATCAAGGTGGCACCGTATCGGCCACCCGTGCCAGACTTTGACGATTACGAGTGGGAAACGACACGAGGTGTACGCGTGATGGGAGTCGCTTACGTGCCCGATTACACGCAGTCTGCCTTCGGGGCGATCATCGCACCGGACGGTGAAGTGACGGACTATCTGCGCATACCTCATCTGCTGAAAAAGAAGAACGCGTACCGCGAGTCGGAAAAGCAGTGCAAAGAGACGGATCTGCGCACGATCACGAATTTCATACGCAGCAAGAAGCCGCACGTGATCGTAATCGGCGGCGAATCGAAGGATGCGTTGATGGTGCAGCAAGATTTTGTCGAGTGCTTGAAACGATTGCAGGATGAAGAACAGTTCCCGCAGATAGCGGTCGAGATCGTGGATAACGAGTTGGCGAAGGTGTACGCTAACTCGATCAAGGGCACGAGTGATTTTAAGGAGTATCCACCACTGCTCCGACAAGCTATATCGATCGCACGCCGTGTCCAGGACCCACTGGTAGAGTTTTCTCAGCTGTGCAACTCGGACGAGGAAATACTCTGCCTGCGCTACCATTCGCTACAGGAGCAGCTAACAAAGGAGGAATTGCTGGAAAACATTCAGCTAGAGTTTATCAATCGCACCAACGAGGTGGGCGTGGATGTGAATCTGGCTGTGCAGAATCCACTGACGGCGAACTTGGTACAGTTTATCTGTGGATTGGGTCCGCGCAAGGGCCAGACCATGCTAAAGTTACTGAAGCAGACAAACTCACGGCTAGAGAACCGGACGCAGCTCGTTACGACGTGCCACATGGGTCCGAAGGTGTTTATCAACTGTTCCGGGTTTATCAAGATCGATACAAACTCGCTAGGTGACAGTACGGAAACGTACGTGGAGGTATTGGACGGGTCGCGTGTGCATCCGGAAACGTACGAATGGGCACGCAAGATGGCCGTCGATGCGCTGGAGTACGACGACGAGGAAGCTAATCCTGCCGGTGCACTCGAAGAAATTCTGGAAGCACCCGAGCGTCTAAAAGATCTCGACCTGGACGCGTTTGCTATCGAGCTCGATCGGCAAGGCTTCGGTAACAAGAGCATCACGCTGTACGACATCCGGGCGGAACTGAACTCGCGCTACAAAGACCTCCGTACACCGTTCCGCTCGGTAACGTCGGAGGAACTGTTCGATTACCTCACGAAGGAAACGCCCGAATCTCTGTACGTCGGCAAGATGATGTTGGCTACGGTGACTGGGTTTACCTACCGAAAGCCACAAGGTGAACAACTCGACCAGGCTAATCCGGTGCGCAATGACGAGACCGGGTTCTGGCAGTGTCCGTTCTGTATGAAAACCGAATTCCCCGAGCTGTCCGAGGTGTGGAATCACTTCGATGCTGGCGAATGTCCGGGTCAGGCAACGGGCGTACGGGTACGCTTTGATAACGGGCTTAACGGGTTCATTCACATCAAGAACCTATCGGACAAGCATGTGAAGAATCCGGAAGAGCGTGTACAAATCGGACAGACGGTGCACGTGCGCGTAACGAAGATCGATATCGAGCGGTTTTCGTTGGAATGTTCCTCGAAGAGCTCGGATCTGTGCGATCGGAAGCAGGAGTGGCGTCCGCGAAAAGATACCTGTTACGACCAGGAAACGGAAGAGGCAGACTCGAGAAAGGAGGCCGACTCGAAGAAGCAACAGGCACGGCAGCAGTACGTGAAGCGTGTTATCGTGCATCCGTCCTTCCACAACATCTCCTATGCGGAGGCGCTGAAGCTGTTGGAAGGTTACGATCAGGGCGATGTGATCGTTCGACCGTCGAGCAAGGGTTCGGACCATCTGACGGCCACCTGGAAGGTAACGGACGACATCTACCAACACATCGATGTGCGCGAGGAGGGTAAGGAGAACGTGTTCAGCCTCGGTCAAACGCTGTGGATCGGTAACGATGAGTTCGAAGATCTGGACGAAATCATCGCCCGTCACATTACACCGATGGCGATCTATGTGCGCGATTTACTCAACTACAAGTACTACCGGGACACGGACGGTGGCTCGAAGGAAAAGGCGGAAGAAATCATCAAGGCGGAAAAGCAGAAAAATCCCAACAAAATCCACTACATCATCTCGGTGTCGAAAACGTACCCGGGACGGTTTCTGCTGTCGTATTTGCCGCGCAACAAGTTCCGCCACGAGTACGTGACGGTTACACCCGATGGGTACCGGTTTCGGCATCAAACGTTCGATTCGGTCAATTCGCTGCTCAAGTGGTTCAAGGAGCACTTCCGCGACCCAATACCGGTCGATACGCCGAAAAGCACGCCCAAGGTTGGGGGCATGTCGTCACGCACACCGTACGGCAGTACGCCCAAATTTAGCGATATTAATAGTGAGTGTAATTACTTGAGTTTTGGGTTTTATTGGATGGTTTTATCGAATGGTTTGTTTGTTATTTCCCACAGGCGAAACAATCGAGTCGGTCGCGAAAAATATGCCTCCGCATATGCTGAATTCATTGTCGGCCGCGGCACATCGCACGCCCCATTATTCCTTCACGCCACTCGAGTATGGTTCGAGCAACTTTGTGACCACGGTAAGTTTGTAGAACGGTTCCCAACGAGGAAAAACCATCCACTCGAATTCTGGAATTCAAAGAATTGATGCAATGTTACTTAGACACTATTCACGATGATTTGATGTTTCATTTTTATGTTGTGCTGCTCTTCCAACAGCCCTACACTCCGAGCGGACAGACACCGTATATGACGCCGTATCAGCAAACACCCCACTTCTCCCAAACGCCCCGTTACGGTACCTCGACACCGTCCCAGTACTCCAACAAATCCTCCTACACCGGCATACCGACCGGGCATCCGCCACCTTCCGCCAGTCACCACGCGTACAAATCGTCATCCTCTGCACGTGGTATGGGCGGTACTAGCAGTGCGGCCAGCAGTAGCAGTAGCGGCCTTATGATGATGCAGCAACCATCGCCGTACTCTAACAGCAGCGACCATCACTACCGTTCGCAGTCGTCATCTCAGCAGCAGATGCACCATTCGCGTAACAACGAGTACGACAGCTGGTCGAAAGCGACGGATTCCTGGAGCAACCGTGGCAGTAGCAGTATGATGAAAAGCCACCATGGTTCTTCTGATCGAAGGTAATTAAAAGACACAGGGAATTTTCCGTTCTGGTACTAAACAACTAACGTTCTTTTTTATAGTTCTAGCGGATCGTATCACCACCATCATCATGGCAGCGGTGGTGGCAGGTCCAGCGATTCCGTGACGTCGTCCAATTCGCACGACCACCGTATGACACCTAGATCATCCTCCAAATATTCGGCGAGCCGATCACCGATGCCGCCACCTTCACAACCACCGCCCCAGTCGGCGCCATCCCAACCCGCCCAAACGGCATCATCGAACTCGGCGTCATTGACACTCGGCGATGCGACGCCACTGTGGGACGAATAAGGTGTCCAAAGCAGCTTGTGGACCGACCGGGTTGCACTTGCTCGTCAGCTCACCTTTACAGAGGCTGAGAAGAAATCGTCTCGGTGGAACAATCATCAATTGCAATCAAACAACCCACGCGTGTATAGAGTGATAGAAGGGAACTATATTCAGGGAATTATTGAGCGAACGGATGATAAAAGCGATCTTGAACTCTATATCCTACTTATGTTTGTGTAACAAATGGAGGGGGCACGGTCCAACGATTGCATAGTGGACTTTGGAGTCTTAACCAACATTCGCCATCATATTGGAGAAGACACCGGAAGCAGCCAGATACGCAGAGATCTTCAAGGACAGCAACCTCCACCAGACTTGGTTGGTTGGTCTCATCACCTACCGATTGCGTCGTGATCGTGTGCAGGCTGTCGGTGTGCTCGCTGGAGATGAAACATTTAACAATTTCAACGGTCCACAACACGACCTGATACTGTGCTAATGTTGAGCGTGTGGAAGACGTTAGGCTAGAGCAAAATTGGCTAACTGTAATGCTCATAACTGCAAACGCTTTATCACGTGTAATTTGCATGTTTTCCCGACGGTTCAACTGATGGTAATAATTTACGTTTCATAGTGAAGATGCTGATGATACTGGGCAAGCGAAACATGAGTGCGATGTTCGTGTAGTATTAGGCTTAATAATTCAAAATCCCTTTCCTAGCGTTAAGGTCCTTAATAAAAATTATAGACATGTTTTTTTAAACGGTACACACATAATTGCAAACACACACGTGCCAGAGATGCCTTTCCTTTGGGATTTTAGTACAGCGGACACGTTTTAGTACGCAACAGCCGAGTAACACGTTTCTGTTCTGTCTTTTCTACCTTTCTTCCACAAAGTGGGTGCGCGGGTCACACGCAGGACGGATGGCAGGGAGAGGTGGGTTTGTGATTCGCAGCGCGATTCGTTCAATTGGCATTGGAGCTCGGAGCCGATCATGCGGTCGACGCGTGCTCCAACTCGTACGGTGAAACGACCGAAAAAGACGCGAACTCCGTCCTGCTCTTCCCCTCAATATCGTTTTTTTTTCGGGTGGTGGTGAGCGGGTGGATGAGCTCTGTGGTGGCGCCGGAGCCAGCGAGGTGGGGGCTATCCCCCCGGTTTCGATAAACCGGAATGGTTTGGCGGTGGCAGTTTTGGTGTTTAATGATGAGACCCAGATCCGATGGCAAAACCGCTTCGAACCGGATCGGCAAGGAAAAAGGCGGCACCAGATATCTCGGTCCGGTTCGCAGGATGGATGCGACTAATCGGGTAAACTGTCGTTTTTATGTGTTTTGTTTCATGTTTTTTTTTTTTGGTTGTGTCGTTTTATCTTCACCGTGTTTTCTTCTGCTTGTTCTTCCTGGGAAGATGCCTTCCTTTTCAAACCCCTCCAAAAAGAACATTACCGTGTTGGTGGTAGTGGGTAGCGTACCGTGTCCGAAGGGTTGCCTTATTTTGTTGGTGCATAATTTTCATTTTCATCCCGTTTTTGTTGTTTTTACCTTCGGTCGCTGAGGTGAGTGTCGAAGCTGTCGGTTTGAAAATTTTCCATTTCTGCATCTTAATGGTTTTGTCCGTTTGGTGCATGTGCTCATGTGGAGTAAGAAGCACGGACGAAAATGGGAAAAAGAAGAACCGATCAACATCTCCCCCACGGTTGGGGCGTGCAGTTTTTGGACTTTGATATTGAGGCACATTATCTTTCTTCCTTGACGCGAAATCTTATTGCTTAGTGTTGTGCTTATGTAAGCAACTTTCTTTTATAAAAACTATGATCACCGGTTAATGCGACCATTCTAATGCATCAGAATGAGGGACAGGAAGCGAGGAGTTGGAAAAAAACTGTTGGAAGTAGCCGGGAGGGAAATGGCTAAAATTATTGCCGTTGCAATGGCCGGTGCGCTGGAATTTCCCTTGATTTTATCCCAACAGATTTGTCATTCCGCTTGGGGGTTGCATACTTGATTATGCATTCAGCCTGTTGGCTAGCTACTGCGCCACAAGCTATAGATTTGTCTAACTTCTGATCGTAAGCACTCTCAGCAACTTAAAATGTTTGACGCTTTTACTTAATACTCAACTTGATTTTAGTGGAATATTTTCACAGAAGGTCTATGATAAATCTTTCACCGGACAAACATAGCGGAAACGGTGCAAAACAAAAGATTTCAACCCGCACAAGACAACGAACGTTTCAAGGCCGCAGCTTATTGAGTCCCTTGGGTCGCGGTACGGTTCGGTACAAGCATGGACAGAAATGAATACAACTCTACAAAAACTTTTTCAAAATGGACACCAATCTTGGAGCGGCTTAAGAAAGTAGCGGTTCAGGCAGGGGAAAAGCAAAAAGCAACGTAAATCCGGGATTTGATGAGCCCGAGGGAAGCCTTATACAGTTTCACAGCACGTGGCAAGCCCACAATCACATGGACGAGTAAAGAAAATGCTCTCAATAATGCCAAAAGATGATGAAAAAAGAGAAACACACGCAAAATTATTTCAATAATGCAACTGAAGATGAAAAGGATTAAAATAAATGTCAACTTCAGATAATATTCACAGTGTTGGACTTTGATCTGGAGATAAAAGAGAGATGAGAAGACGGAGTGATCGAGTGCGATCGTGCTATGCGCATTGTATACATTCAACCGCGATCAAAAGACCACCGAGTAGTGTTGTAGGTAACGAAACTTTTGAGAAGAGTCATCTTTAATGTGGGGTCAAATCAAGAATCAACACTCAAAAGAATCATCAATCCTCGATGTCAGCTCATATCTTCATAGATGGAGAATCTTCCAAGATTTATGCATCTTTGGCAAGGAGATTCAAAGTCATTCAGATCAGAGGAGGAATTCAGAGGAGTCTGAATCGGATTCAATCAACGCACTGATCTTTTGCGGTTCTAGATGCCGATATGTCCTTGAGATAGTACGATCTAGTTATTCTAGCTATTCCAATTCATCCACCCGAGTTCTCCGATTCAACAATTCTACAACCGAGCGGACGCTCTCGTTCAAATCGGTACCATGACCATACACACTTCTGCCTAGGATTTCCCACCAAAAAAAACAAACAAATAGTGCGGATTGGTAACGAATTAGAACTCAAGAGATTAGGGGAGGACCTTTAGCTCGTTCGACGTGGTCGGTTGTTTATTGCACGGGAGATGTTGATGAATTCATCGTAGAAACTCGTTCGTACGTAGCCGCACACCAGGGACAGGGTACGGAAGCGAGCACAGACAGAGGGGCAGCAAGTGGCAGTTCCCCGAGATGGGAACCAGTTTTTTTTTTATTCGCAGTTTTAGAGATACAGCTACCCAGGAGAGAAACACACCTGCAGAGGGAGTAGCTGAAGTAGAGTGGCGAGATGACGTCTTTTTGTGGTGGGCTCAGCCCACCCGCACGGACCCTTATCGCATCCATACATGGGGGGAGGGGAGGGGAACACCGAGTCTCTTCTCGGGCTAGCGCATCGGTACGGTTCTCTGCATCGGGCGTATAAAAGTGGGCGCGAGAGCGCTCGATCCCGTCAGTCTCCTTCAGTACGGAACCGTCAGAAGTATTCGTTTCGGTTGCATGATTTGATTCACTTCAAAAGTTTGGAAAAATAAATTGGTGTCAATGTTAATAGTTAAACCAGACTCAACGCTCAAGTTTCTGCCATCCGTCAGGTAAATACAACGTCAGCATGCGGCCTGTTTTTATTACCGATCGTTTGCCATCGTGCGTGATAAGACCATTTAAAGCTAGATCTTGCAAAGGGCCACAAGGAACAGGCTTTAGGTATAGGGTGTGATGTGCTCCCAAAGGATCTCCTACTGATCACGTGTACAGACGTCACCAGAAGTTCGTCAGTGTGTGCAACTAGTGATCTACAGTATCTCAGATCTCTTTTTTTGTCAGTATAGGATCGATCGGAGATCCTTTCCCTCGTTGTGCTTCTTTTAATTGAGGGGAATTCGTTTGCAAGCTGTAAAATTTCAGGGATGACTCGTAAACCGGTTTCAAATCGCACACGCTCTCGACGCGTGACTACGTGGAGCTGAACAGGTATCGCTTTCCGGTTTCGACTCCACTCCCAACAACATGTCGCGTACTGTATTAGTGATAGGGGAGCGTTTTTTTTTTTTTTCGTTTTTGGTTGAAAATGGATGATCACCTGGAAGATCGAACGAAAGTGTCTGCCCAATGGTTCATAGCACTCGATCCACCCAAAAATGCAACCTTTTCTCACCAATATCACCCCCCTTCTATTCGCTCTCCACTTGTCTTACAGGCTTATCAACAACTTGAACAACCGCAAAGGTAGCCGTACGGGAAATTCCGGCAACCATCTCGAGTTCCAGGTGCTCACCCAGATTCAGTACGTACCCTGAGAGCGGTAACTACCGGATACCAAGCGCACTAGAATGCAGGATCGTTCGAGCACAATGGCCAGACAGAACCAACAGTCGGCATACGCCAAAGCCCCGGGTGGCGGAAACGTGAAGAAGAGCACCGGCTACACCAGCACCAGTCCTACCTTGCAGACGAAATCCACCAACGGCACAAACGCCGGTAATGGTAGCTGGGGACCACACTTCAAAAATCGGGATCATTTCGTCAGCATGCACTTCTCGTGAACATGCCCACGGGTGAAGTCATCCCGACACCTTTGTGTTTAGTGTGAGATTATCTTCCTTTTTTTTAATGCTATTTTTGTGCGAAAGTATGGAGCTTTTTGTGTAATAAAACCCATTAAATTATTCGTATCTTGAATAAGACTGTGCATAATCGGTGCGTGGTTGTGTTGCTTCACTGGAGTGTGATGACGTGCAGGAGATGTGGATCGTTTGGAAGCCAGATACGACCACGGATAGCTTCATCCTAATCGGCTGAAGTAAAGTGAGTAGTCTTCGAATATCGTCAATCCAGGGAGTAGTTAAAAAAAACCAGATGCTCAACGGGAACTGCAACGTTAAACTGCATCAGTGTGTTAATGGATGAATATTGCACGAGGCGAAGACATCGGTACGAGATATGCGGGCTGATTTCACATCTTGTACCTATTGCATCATCTTTTCTTTACCAAGGAAGCTTTCATAAACAACCACCGGGCAGGACCGGTTATGGTAAGAGGATCGAAGGAAAAGTGTTTTCTTTCTAGAATGTAGCTGAGGTGAATGATGGGTTTTGTATGCTTCACGCATTAGATGACCTCGGGAGTATGCTGAGAGTTGTTTTGTATTCGTTATCAGATCCTCTTCTTTATAGCTGATCGAATAAATGTTGCTTCAGTTTGCATATTTTAGCGTTTTTTGACTTTGGAAAGAAGCTACCTAAGAAGAACCACCACCAGAAGTATCCCAGAAGTGATCCCAGTAATAAACGGCTGGTTTATTGCGGTTTAGTGCTTAATGAATCTTTTGAAGATGCACATGAATCTGAAGAAATCGACTCCCAAAAGATTGATCACTTCTCAGAACAGTGGCTCTAGGCCTTCAAAGCCGGAAAATACCAAACGCGTCCTATAAGTGGGATCACTCATTATTCATCATTATTGAAGGACAATGGAGGAGCCGCTACAATGATTAGCCCTAGGAGTTGTACGGCAAAATAGGCACGCTAGGCTTCAGTGGGCTGGTCATGCCATTAGAAAGAACCCGGTTTGTATAGTCCTTTAAGGTCGTCCTCATGGGGAGAAGGTGTGGTAGATACTAATTCAGATGGAGGGATGGCGTTGATACGTTCAGTAGATAGCCAGGATATTACAATCGCTATGTTGTTCGGTCAGTACAAGTTGGTGGTTGGTTTAGTTTGAAATTTAAAACAATCAAAATTTGATCCGATACAGTCTGTCACTACGCTCTGAGAAGACCAGTGCATTTATAGCGAAATCACTGGGATACCTCGTTGTAATTGAACTCTCAGTAAACATTTAGCAGAATATGAGCATGGTGTGTATTCAAACATATCTACACTCACCTATAGTGAATTCCACAGAAAAATCGTAATATCCATTTTCCACACAACTTTTCAAACACCCCAGTACAGATTGACATGCTCTTGTTATTGTTACGAGGCGTTTGACTTTTAGGTTGTACGCACAACTGTCAAAATGGCGTGGCAGTGCCTGATGAACCGGTCTGCCTTTTCTCACCTTCAATGTGTCACAGCAAACGAAGTAAACTAAACAACGTTTTTTCGGTAAATATTCACGAATACGAACCAAAAAGGCGCACCATCTTTTCCCGTCCAGCGCGTAATGTTAATAAGGTGAACGGTGGTAGGTAAAGTCTGCGCCAACATCCGGAACACGATGGTATTTTACTTCACCAGCAATGTTGTTCAACCACCGGTGACACTGTTCATGGGTTTGGATAAGTACGAAAGTAAGTCCCACATGCCGGGTCGGCAGCCTTTTTTGTCGACGGAGAGCTCATGGAAGAATTGTTCTATTACACAGACGAAGATCTTATTCGATGGGGCTGGCCGGAAGATGTGTGGTTCCACGTACATAAGGTGTCCTCGGCCCACGTGTACCTGCGGCTCGAGCCGGGCCAAACGCTCGACGACATCCCATCGACCGTTCTGGAAGACGCCTGTCAGCTGGTCAAAGCGAACAGCATCAATGGCAACAAGATGAACAATGTCGATATCGTGTACACGATGTGGGACAATCTCAAGAAAACGGCCGCGATGGAGGTTGGGCAGGTGGCTTTCCATCGCGAGAAGGAGGTGCGCATGTTTCGGGTAGAGAAGCGCAGCAACGAAATAGTGAACCGTTTGAACAAAACAAAACGCGAAGAATCGATCGATTTCCGGGCGGAGCGTGAAAAGCGGGACGCGCTGGAGCGTGCCGATAAGAAGCGGATGGCAAGGGAGCAACGGGAGCATGAAAAGGAACAAGAAAAGCAACGCCAGGAGGAAGCGGAACTGCGGAGCTACAATTCGCTGATGAAGCCGGAAAATATGACCTCTAATTATGACGCTGGTAACGATTCGGACGAGTTTATGTAGGACGTGCGGATAGGACAGAGAGAGAGACGATGAAACTGTTGTACCGGCGTAGGCGAAGGATTATGAATAAATTATTAATTGTTTTATTTCAGTGTACAAACGGACGGTTCGTACACATTCGAAAAGGAAACACAAAGAAACTAGTTATTCGGATAAAATCCGTCAGTTTGGTTCAAATTATGCAGGAATGATAATCGATCGTTAGTAAAAGACTAGCTACAAGTGCACGTTCACAGCGCCAAGAGCATCCCGAATCCACTCGGGGACAGTATCATCCGGAAAGCGTACGGCTAAGTACGATTTCACAAACTCTGGAAATCGATCCTCCCGGATGGCTTCTCGCATGTCGCTCATCAGTCGTAGCTGGAAGGCCACATTGTGAACGCTCACGATACTGCAGGCCACCGGTTCGACGGTGACGATGTGATGCAGATAGGCCCGTGTGTACGTACGACACGTGGAACAGTCGCAATCGTCCTCAATCGGTCGCATATCCTTTGCGAAGGTGCGTTGCTTCAAGTTGATCTGTCCGGCACGCGTCAATGCACAACCGAACCGTGCCGTTCGCGTTGGAAATACGCAATCAAACATATCCACTCCTAGCGCCACACATACCACCAGGTCGGCTGCAAAACCGACACCCATCAGGTAGCGCGGTTTGTCCTCCGGCAGCAAATCCGTGCACAGATGTACCGTGCGCCAGAATTCGTCTTTACTTTCACCTCCACTAAGTCCGCCCACGGCAAACCCACGTGTGTTACGTTTGGTCAGTTCGGCCGCACAAACGCGTCGCAAATCCGGCTGCAATCCGCCCTGTACGATGGGAAAAATGCTCTGCTCATCGTCACGCCCGTGCGCGGAAATGCTACGATCCAGCCAGCGGATCGTTCGGTGCATTGCTTCCTCCACGCGCGGTCCCGTCGTCGTTGTCTTGACCACATCGTCCAGCTGCATCATGATGTCCGCTCCGATGGCATTCTGTATCTCCATGCTGCGTTCCGGCGTCAGCATACACTCGCTGCCATCGTACGGACTCTGAAACCGAACGCCCTGCTCGGTAATTTCCGCCAGCTGCAACAGTGAAACCATCTGAAACCCGCCGGAATCGGTCAGCAGTGCCCGGGGCCAACCCATGAACCGATGCAAACCACCCGCCTTCTCCAACACGTCCGTCCCGGGACGCATTCCGAGGTGGTACGTATTCCCGAGCATTATGCGACAATCCAACGCGAGCAGCTGCTCTGGCAACACACCCTTCAGCGTGCCCTGTGTGCCAACCGGCATGAATACCGGTGTATCGACGTCCGCATGCCGTACACTCATGACGCCAACGCGCGCCTTTGTCACACTACACTTTGCAGTCACGCGGTACTGCAACGGTGGAAGGTGGCTCGTTTCATCGGATGCTGTTGCTCCGTTCGAAATAGTTGGTGATTCCATCACGGTGGAGGTCGCCTGCCGGATGAAGGTGTTGCTGGCGGGCACGTGCGCGCCCGAGATAACCAAACGTTTGATTGTCCGTGATGTAAACATCCAATCCAGCCGGCGCGCGTATTTCTTCTTCTTCGTTGTTTTCCTTCGTGCCGGATGACCAGCTGTTAACCGGAGTTGTCGGGAGATCGTAATTAAACAATACAAACAATATTGTTTTCAAGAAGAACATAAATTAGTTGTATCTTGAAGCTATTTTCGTGCTCTTTTTCGTAAGCAGAAAACAGTTCTTGATTTAAAAAAAATCCGATTTTTCTGTTTGGCTGAAGTTTTTCACTGGGTTGTGACATTTCAAAATCATAAAATGTCAAGATATATACAGGCAACATGGAACAGAAATGTACATTGGTACTAATTTAAAACTTTACAAGCGCGTATCAACAACACATTTTTAAAATGTTCGTATTGCTTCACAAATAATAAAATTTCCAATAAATAGTTAATAAAGCCCATTTCTACTCGATTACACATGATGCACGTTTGGGAAACGTCAACTGTTGCAACTGTCATCAAACGGTTATGTTTGGTTTTTGAAAAATTTTCGCTGAATTATTGAAACTTCCTCCAATCTCGCGCCGCAGTGCATCCCATGCGAAAGAAGCTGTCGCAAGTAATTACCCAGATGTTGATAGAATCACTCGTTGAATAGATGCATTTACATTATTCCCCCTGTGTAGTACTCGGAAGATTTGTACTTCCGGAGTGGACCACGTCATGAAACAATTACCGCACCCTTCCCCCAGTTCCAATGAGTCATACGACAGCTGAAAATGTAAACAATCAACCGCGTGCGTGAGTCGCAGTCGCTATAGGAGACTAGGAGAATAAAAAAATGACGTAAGCAATCACGCCATCTTTTCTCGCTTCTGATTGGTCGATGGTGCCGTTGTGACGCTCACACTTTGCTCCCCTCACGTTTTCGTGCGAGAGCCGTTACAGCTGCATAGAGCAGTGCAGCAATAAGGATAGTTTCCGTTCGAAGGAAAGAAACACCAATCCGGTGCGAGCATACGCGTACACGTGTGTGCTTTTTGTTGAGATATTAACGTATTCTCTATTCTCCGAAGCACGCACTTACTATTAAAAAACTCAAGAAACTATCCAAAAATGACAGAAAATGATTACGTGGACTGTTCGACTGTTGGTGCGTCGATGAGCTGTTGGCTTTTCCCATTCAACTCACCAGTTTGGATACAACCTACAACAACACAGTTTAGATCGTGTTCCGCTGGCGTATGTTGACACGCTTCGAAGTGCCGCCAACGGTTGAATGACACAATTTTTGCGGTCTTTCTCACCCGCGCGTGCAAAATTCGCTCACCTCGTAAGGCTCTCTCGGGAAAGGGAATTTTATCTCAGCCGAACTGCTCTCACCGCTTTTAACGGTTCAGTCGCGGCCCTATTGTTTTTTCGCAGCGCATTGCATCGCATACATTTGCCCGAAACGGGTCTCGCAAACAATTGCTGACAAAACGGTTTACGTGCGTGTTTAGTTTGTTTGATGTGCGTGTGTGTGTCTCGCGATCGTGTGTGCACATTGAAGAAGATCATCCCGGAAAATCCACAAGCAGACCCCATCCCCGCAGCCCACAGCCAGGTTTGTGCGTGTGTTGTGTATGTGTGTATATGTTTGTGGGTCCGCAATATTACCCATGTGCTTCGAGTGTACGGTTGGGTGGTTGAAAAGAGCCCTGCGTTAGTCGCCAGGTTGTGTGAAAGCGTCCCGTTGTGCAAAATCAATTTTCCCAAAATTCCACCGAGAGCTCACTCTGTGTCCTTTCACTCGCTCGATGGTGCCTGTGTGTGTGTATGGCGTGGTGTTTTTTGTTTTGCTCCCGTGAACAGTTCTATGTGGCATTTGCTGGAAGAAACAGTGACGCGCGGTGACAGCAGCACCAAGCTTGTTGGTGCGTGAAGCTGACGGGTTGCGAATTTAGCAACCTAATTTCCCAATCCATAGGTGAGCATCGAAAGAAATCGCAACTCAGCAGTGAAAGAAGAAAGTAGTCTCACGATGTGGACGGGTTTGCCCGGCAGTGTGTAAAGCGGAGTGCTGCGATTAAGACGTTTAAAACAGAATCAAGATAAGAAGAAAACATATCATCATCATCAGAAACGTCATCAGGCAAGGTTTTTGGGGTCTCATACCAATGGCCTCAAGTGAAAGGAAGGCGGTTTAGTTGTTGCTCCCCAAATTACAATCCGATTATTTCATTCCCAGTACACGTTTCTTACTACCCGATTCTAAACCGATGTTGATGTTGAAGGTTTGGATAAAAATAAACCCCAAAGAAACGGTGTTCCTCCCCGATCGATGCTCAAGGCTGCGTGGAATACCTCTTTTGCATAACCTCAAAGTTTGAACAACTTTTACACTGTCGAAAAGAAAACAAAAGCAAAACACACCCGGAAAATGTGTTGAGGAATCGAGCAAACACATTTCTTAGCAGGCTGTGTCTACAGAGAAGATTGCGTGTTGACTAGACGTAAAAAGGCAGCTATGTGTGAGTGTGTGTGTGTTTTTTAAATATTTCTTTTTTACTTCGTTCTCAACGGAACGGTATGGTTTATCTGGCACAGATAGAGGAAGAATAGTCTCTAGAAATAGAGAATATAACGCAGACAGAGAGAGAGAGAAAAATTTGGAAAAGTCGATTGAACAATTTGTGACATAGTTATAACAATCGCTTTTATTAGTGTTCATGTTTGTATGAAAAAAATTGCGTCTAGTTTTAATGTGACATGGTGCAGTATCAAGAAAAACCCGGTAAAAACCAATACTGCGGATCATATCGACACCGGTTTGTAGGTCGGTATGTAAGATCGGCAATCTTTCCTTTTTCTCGTTCGCTCACACTTGTTCCTTACGCTGCTGTGGCGTAGAAAGTAACCTGCAACATGTTCAAAATCCATTGCACATGTGTGTGCCTATGTGTGTGTGTTGTGTGCTTGCATGCCAACAACACATTTCACAGCCTCTACATTAGGCCGCATATTCTTGCAAATTGTGTTGTGGCCTCATTTGATGTGTACCTTTAGTGTTGTTTTTTGCTTCACTTTCTTCGCCTTGCATCTCTGCAATGTCTGCGAAACACATACCGGCAGGTCGATCGCACCGCCTCACACACAACACACACACTCACGCGCCCGTCTAATACGCACCACCAGGTTGCCGGTAGTTCGTAGTCCGCGCGCGCGAATTTTAGGGTTCGGCAGGATATCGTACGATGCCGTGTGACGTTACGGCGCAGGACCGGCGGAAACAAAAACATCGCACCACATGCTGCGTACGAGACGTGTCCCTGAGACGGTTTTGCGAATGTGTGTGTGCTTTCACAATATGCAGTGTTGGTGGAAAGGAGGTGGAATGTATTGACGAGAAAAAGCATGTGGGAAGAGCGAACTACAGGGCCTACTTATTTGGTTGTGTTGGTGTGTGTGTGTTGTGTTGCCGAACAACAACACAACACCCACTCGATCGGTGGAAGGTTTGCTATCTGGCAATGCAATTTTGACAGTTTCGTGTTGCGTGTCCTATATCGCCGCATAGTTCCGCACAGAAGTGATGTGTGTGGTGAGGCTTTTCTTTAATCCTATGCTGTAACCGTCGATGTCAGGAAGGCCGAGTGGCCCTGTTTCACAGGAGTACCAGGTTTTTTGTCTGTTGGTGTTGGTAGTGACACTGCACAAAAAAACTATTACCCGTGAACATGAGGCCGGGAACTCGAGCAGAGGAATTCAGCAGAGGTTTCGCTGGGATGGTAAGGAGGTCAACGCGGGCAGGAAAGCAATGGTTAGCTAGCGACCCCATTTTCATTCACGTCGGTACCGTCCGCTTCTTTTTACTTCTATTTGTAGGCACATCAACGTATTCGTGGCCATTTATGTCATGGAAATCGTTGCGCTGATCCAGAATGACCACCCGTCGTGCCTTATCTGGCTGGTAGGAACGAGTTCTCAACGGCACCACAACGGTCAGATGTATCGGGAGAAAGGCTTACGATGGATAAAGTGATGGGCGGTATTCAGTTGTGGCAACTAGTTGGCGAAATGTCGCATTTCCGTTCACTTGATCAGTATTATGCAGAAAAAGCAATCCTCGGTGACTGTTGAAGCTCACCATAAACAGCACAATATATTTTTTTTTACAATTATTTATTGATTTGTAATTATCTAATATGCAATATCAGCCATTAATTGAATGAGAAGGCTAGAACAGGCTTCGCGTACGAAAGGGAGGAACCGGTTGTCCTTGAAGCTTCTGGTTCGTCCTGTGAGTATCATCGCTTAAAAGGTAGCATTTGCACCGTTTCGTTTGATTCGTTTCGTGACATAAAAATATCGATTGAAACCCTTCAAGCTTGTGGAGCAGTGATGACTGCGTTAAATACATTCTCCGAGTTGATTTATGTTTGGTTCTTTCTTCACTTAACGTGCAAGATTTGTAACTAAATTTATGTCTTTTACTGTCATGAAATGTACATAAGTACATGGTTACATAAGTACATAATTAATTCTTGTAATTAGACAAAAATAACATTAATTACGCTAGCAGTAGAACCTTGAAATCACCGTATACAGGTACGATTCAATCACATTTGTCACATGCGTCCGCAAACTGATGCGTTAAAAGTGGTAGTGTATGATGATATTAATTCAGATTCAGATTCAGATTTGATTTGTTGGTGGCGGCGCCGCTCTTCACACGACAGAACCGGATCAAAATCCCATCCGGATCAATCCTCCGTACGTAGAACTGACTATCTGACGACTACTGGTAAATAAAGTCAAAGGAAGCAAAAAATGGCAGGTCCAGACCTGTTGAGATTGTTATTGTCCCGGTAAAGAAGTAGAATAGTATCGAAATTGGAATTTTATAGTCTCCAATTAATCTCACCTATTGCTGCACATTTACTTCTTCCCATGAATGTCCCGTTCTCTAAACGTGGGAACTGGGCCATAGCCTGACAGGACCAATAATTTTCTTATGCTCGGTTGTTCATAGCTAATAATTTTTTCGGATCCAATTCAAACGAGTTGGAAGAAGTACGATTCAATGTCTTAACAATTTAGTTCTCTTCTGAAGATGGTTTAGTTCATTAAATTATATGCCAATGCACAGATACTTTACAGTGCGATACTAAGAATGTGTTAATTTTCGAAAATTAACGTCTCCTAAAGCGAACACTGTTGATTAACGCAGGAGAATGGTCTGGAATTTTACGCAAGCTTTTTATCGTTTATTTATCGCGTGGTTCCGCGCATTTCCTCCCTTCGATCGTGTGCGTATTGAGCGTTTAAAGCAATATGGGTGTCTTGAGCGACGCTGTCTGTCACTCTCTCGCGGTATGGAACGTTCCACAAGCCATTTTTGGGGACCGGTTGTCCGAAGGGAACATCCGATGGTACGTAATGTTAGCTAATTTTATGTTTACCTTTAGCATCGAACGATCCACATCCGGTGCAAAGGTACCAACAGGAGGGGATATTATTCGATCGATTTTGCAAAATACTGCTACCGACGTTGCTTGCAATGTTTGTGCCGCAGGAAACCCGAACGGAACGGAATGTTTGTTTATTACTATTTTCATAATCTACTACTGCTGCGAGGTGGTATGGATTCATCATTAGGTAGATCCATCTGTTTGGGACCGTTTTAGTGTTTATTATTATTTTCATTCAAGGCCATTTTTTGTTGCCAGCCTTCATGCAATCATGTTGGTGGTGCTGTACCACCGTGTTTCCTTTTTTTATGTTTTTTTTTTTCTTTTTGCTAGTCTCGTTCTCCAGCCCTGTCTCGATCAAGGATCGCAAAACGATCGAGTGCAGCGGGAGAACAACCGAGCAAACCAGTTTTTCACTTTCTGCCTTTGTTATTGTCGTAGCCGTCGGTTCTTTCCCATCTTTTTAATGCCATTTTTCCAAACCCGGCCCTGACGCAACGCACAGGGCTGTGGGAGAGGTTATGGCATGTTGTATGGATGCAATCATCGTCCATACCGTAACGTGGGGTGCTTTTTTGCGACCGTGAAGGACATAATTTATTATTTGTTTCGCCTTAGTTTGCGTTCCCGTGCGTGTGTGTTCCTTTTATGCGTGTACCATTGGCTCCATACTATGGGGCCAGATGCCGGTGGTGGGGATCGTTTCTGCGCATTTTTTGTGCCAAACTGCACTATTCCTTTTATGCATTAATGTGGAATGAAAAAGTGTACATTTATCTGCAGTGGTTTATTCGCCAAAAAAAAAAAAAACACTTCCATGTTGATTCGGTCCGTCTGCTTGCAACGTAGAGAATAGCTTTATAATGCTGATGTTATTACTATACAACCATTATACATGCTAAAATATAAAATAAGACATTGAAAAACACCACGATCATGGGACAAACGGGAGAGTATCGTTAGATAATGTTCGGTGAAGTTTCTTTTAAGATATATACAAGTCACACAGCTGATGATACGAGCAATTTTCTTTCCCACTCGAGCGTAAACGTTGGCTTTCTCTTTGGTAAATCACCAAACCACAAAGAGAGTGATTTGTACTTCCTTTCGAGCCCATTTTGAAGCCATCCATCTGCAGGGTGTAATTATCGCTACATTGCTGTGGAAGAATTACGTTAAACAATTGGAGAGAAGTGCTCTCTTGCGCAAGAGTTGCTGCCGTATATTGTTCGTACTGAAGCTGAACGATATATGTTACAAATAGCCAGTAATGGGAAATGTCATATGAGAGGTGCTAATTGATTTAACCTTTTGGCTGAATATCTTCTGTGCCAATGTTTACACAAGACACACAACGGTTAGCGATAGCAGAAGAATTCACTAGCTGGATATTATTTATCGTACTCTTGTTAATTTGGAAAGGAAGAAACCTTCTCTGTGCGCATTCTGCCGAACACAGTTGCATGCGCGCATTTGTTCTAATTTCAGCCACTTACCAAACTCCTTATCCAACCGCCGCCGTATAGTGTCATTAGCTCAGCTAGATTTAGACATACCGAGCAGACCGATTGCGGACACACGTGCCTCGGAGGGTGTGCGGCGCTATGCACTGGTTTTATGTCCATACGCGGGGACAACTTGTGTCCCCGTTGTGTGTGTGGTAATCGAGTAGCTGCGTGTCTATTCTATTTGAAGCGGCTTAATGTTACTTTTTCGCAAGCAGAGTTCCATTAGAGTACTACTGAAAAGGAAAAATGCACACAGAGACCATCATAATCTTGTTTGGTCCAAGTAAAACGACATGTGTTTGTGTCCGTTTTCACCGTTTCCTATGCCCTTTGACCGGTCATCCTTGATGTGGTGTTATTAACTGTGTGTAACTTTGCGCAACGATGGAAATCTGTTTGCTTGCTGTTAAACGTTGCTTCTAAAAATGTTATTGCATTTTTAATGGCAGGTTTTGCTCGGAACAAACACATTAGTGTGCTTGATACGCTTCATTGTGTTACGCGCTTTGTGTTTCAGGCATGTAAAGCTGTTGGTTACAAGTAGGAAAATAATGAAATTATCACCAAAAAACAAACAAAAAGAAGCTACAAGAAAAAAGAGAAAGACGACGAGGAAAAGACACAAACAAAAAAATTGACAATGGAGGTAATTTGTGAATAACCAAACAAGATGGAAGAACAAACGAAGGGAAACTAAAATAAGGGACTGAAATTATGAAGAAAGTAAAGTAAGAAATGGCCAACAAGCATAACCTAGCTAAATGACGGATTTAGCTTCGAACAATAACTGCACATTGTTTTTAGGGATTAAACTTTTGTCGGTTTTTTAAACTTTTTTTATGATGAAATGTCGAAATGAAATATCATTTTAATCATACCATGTATTATTATTTTTAGATGAACTGGACTGGATCCACGTAATGATTCTAATGGGTTATTGAAGAGATATCAGTGCTATCGAAATCATCTCGACCATACCCGCCGTTCATGTGCCTGGGCCGCAATTTACTCTCGCGTGGATTACGGCGATGAAAATACTTCTAAACTGCTGCGTTTTGTTCTAAAATTAACATAATGAAATGCAACGCACAGACACGTTGGCTTCATCTTTTTTTTTTCTAGAGACAATATCGACAGTCGAAGAGGTTAGAATAATCGCATTTAGAAAGTTGCAACGGCGCGTGACAGACGAAATGCGGAGCGGTAATAATTCCCGGTTCCGCTGGCACGTGGTTTATTTTGGACCTTATGTGACCGCACGGTCGTCGGCCATGTGCTGTTACACTGAAGTGCGTTCGCAGTAGACATCCAAAAAAGCCGGTCGAACGGTTTTCCACCGAAGAATATGTGCTTCTCGTTGGCGAAACCAATACAGCCAACAGATTGACGTTGCGTAATATGCTGCATACGTGTTGATAGGTTGGAATGAGTGTAGGCGAAGGAAAGGAAGTTGGAGTTCGAGATAGCATGTATGTGGAAACGATGCTTGCCTGTACAGTGAGGAGCATACTAGTAGGATAGTATTACTCAAAGCTAAATCTTATGCATTAATATGAATAGGCATTTTAGGTATTTAAATGCAACTACATTTTGCTTGTTGTGCTTGAGTTCAAGAACAATCCCGAATGTAATTGTCAAGCACTGTGTAACTGACGACGGACGGATGAGCCCGTTCGTCGTACGTCGACCATCCTTCAGGCAGAGGTTGATCGTAGTCGTACGATGAGTCCAAAGATCGGTTGGCACGTACGCAAACGCATACGCGCCATCATGCACTGCTCACCTAACACAGAAATGCCCCACGACGATACCGCACGCTGCCCTCCGTCCACCTCGGTCACAGTGTCGTTTCCATCTAGGCTCTTATCGGGTGGCAGTGCGAGATTTTTCTGCTTGAAACCATCCGTGCAACCGTATTCCGCGGCGGTAGGAGCAAAGTCGACGGTTAAACGCTGATGTAACTGCTACGACGACAATCCTCTCTGTACCGTGCGCCGAGACGAATGACCTCGCGCCAAGCCAATGGTGTGCTGATCCTCTCTCGGCCGGTCGTCTGATACTGGTGGCCGTGTTGTGTTGGACTCATTAGTGCAGCCGCGCGGTGATCGTTTTAGTACGGTGTGCGATCGCGTAATCGCGTAATGGTGTTGTTGGTTTTCACTCTGCTAGTGCAACGATAAGAAGGAGAAGAGGCGAAGGAGTAGAAAACGGTAGGAGAAAAGTGAAAGTGTGGAAAAGAAGAAAATTTCGATGAAAAGTTTTTCCGATTTTCATAGCAACAGCCGCCGGCGCGAAGAGTGGATAAAAGTGGTAAAATGATTTTCTTTAATCTCAATCAGCATACTTTTATCGACGTGTGCAGCGACCTTGTTCCACTTGACGATTGAAAAGTTTCGGGAGTTTGCACAATATAGGTTTTATTAGTTAGAGTATTGCATTTAGGGTTTTTTTTATCTAAGTTAAAACGTTTAAAACTTACAACACCGTAAAAAAAGGCTTACTTACCTTGCGTCGAGCGTTCATGTTCATTGGCTTTTAGTGAAGATGTCTTACCGGCAGGGACAATTTTCTCCAACGTGAATGATGTTTTTTTTTGGTACTCAACGATGTACAAACTGTTGTAAACATTCCCACTATTTTTTTACTGCTACACGATTACTGCAGCAGTTAATAATTGCCAGCCTGGCGGTGCATTGGACAGCAATTTGTGATTTAATTAAGCGCACAGAGAAAGTTGTAGCAACGAACTTCCTCACTAACATGAAAAGGAAGCTGTTTGGCTACTTTGATTATGCAGTACTGGTGAGTGTTTACGGTTGTTTAGTGATTTCAAAATGATTTGTGATATTGTGGTCAAATAAAAGGAAAGGATATGAAGCCGCATATCAGATGAAAGTGAATATAAGAGCAGTCGTATTCAGATGTCAATATTTTTAATTTATCTAAACTTTGAATTTAACTTCTCAATACAGCTTAGAGTGACGACATAGAAGAATTATTGTGATATAAAATAAAATTACATACTGATAGCTTATAGTCCCAGATTGCGATCATCTCATCTTCGCTAAACCGTTTTGCTACTCCATTCCAAATGGTGAATGAACTTTCGTCAAAACAAAATTCATTCGGCTCGGACCAGTTTTGGCTAAGTTGTTTTGACCGGTATCTTACTATCGATTATGGTGCTGTGCCGAGCCGCAAATCTCACATTCGGTTCGATAGTATTCGAAGCTTGCAAACACTCCTTCTTTGGGTTGCTGTCGTGATCGTCTCCCACTGCGATCTCATGGGGAGCTCTCTTTCGGCAGCGTTATTTGGCCCACAGAAATGGTAAGGATTTACATGGGACTTGAATTCCGGTTTGTGTTGCATCGTTGATGGGGAAAAAACAACTCCTTGCATGTTGTGTCTCTTGCTAACAGGAGCTTTTTTTTTGTTTTAGAAAAATCGGAATTACTTAACACACCCGGCTACATGAACCGCCATGTCATCGCGACAGCGGATGATCGTTTCGCGTGTACCTTAACCTTCAACTGGACAAAAGACGCACACAAACAAATTCAAGTGACGCGATGACGGTAAACCACAACGGTTCAAAGTCCAACCGTCGACGGTCAGCTGACAGCCCGATCCGACCATCATCCTGGTACGGTACTTGACCGGCCAGCACCAATCGACCGGCGGACCAATTGAATGCTGCTTAATCGCATCAAGCACACAACGGCGCGGTATTGACAAAAGACGCGGGCTCGAGCTGCAAGTTCAAGTTCATCCAGGCGCCGTGTTCGTGATCATCGAAATTGCTACCCGCCGATTGATGGTTGCGCGTGGAACGGCTTTGTCAATTCGTTTAGTGCTCCGTGAACTTCTAAGGTCTTGCATTATTCTCAATCGCCGTAATTGAAGACGGGATCGCGCGGGTCAAGCGGTTTGAAACTGGAATTTTCCGGTCAAAAAGAAAGAGTTCTAGATGCGATCGGTGTGTAGCACACATTGTTGGGCTTTCAATTTGATTCCAAATGCTGTTTGATGATTTTTTTTGTACTTAAAGTTACAAAAGGACAACGTCTAGAAGAAATATCACACAATGCACTTCCTGCTGTACTTGAAATTAGCCCAGAGTCCTTCAATGGAGGACCCGACCTAATCATCAGAGCACTTGTGGTTGATCCTTGTAACTTTAAACGATCGCTCTATAATTATACACTACCGATAAGGTGTTGTAATTGCGAATCGATCTTCTGTCGTCGTGCACTAGGGCCAGCAGGAAGTTAGTTTAGCAAACAAACTACGTAAGGAGATCAGGAACAAGGAAGATAAGCAATCGAAAGTGACCTACACTGAATAGATCATCCGGCTCCATGGCTGGGTTGGTGGCGTGCATTTGTGCAGCGCTAATCTTGTTTGCCTTCTGTTTACCCGTTATCACCCTTATGCCATTCAGTGCTTGCCCTATGGCGTTGTCCGATTTAATTGGTGTCTAATCATAGCCGTGTTGAGCTTTGAACGTCGATTTGTTCAACCAACGAAGCATCGAACGAAATTAGACCGGGCGCCAACAGTGTGTCATTTTTTTTTTGTGCTGTACCTCCGATCGTTACAACCAAAGTTCAGATGGGGTCGGATTAGGGTTTACTACGAAGGAATCGTTCATTAACATCGATCGATTAATCGATGGGTGGTGGTGGATCGGACATGAACCTTGCTCTAGTTGAATGGCATTACTACGTGAGGGTGAACTAGTAGGGGATCCATTTTTGTTTAATCAACTATCTCTCCTCGGTAAAAATCACTAGATGCAATCGAATCTGTTTTAAAGAAGCTTCTTTACGCCAATGGAATTAATTGATTGAACACTTGCAGATTTGCTATCAAATTCCCACACATATGTTTCCATTATGGGAATGATGTGTCCGTTCTGCTTGTGGACAACATACGACTGGAAACGTCAGTAATCTTACGTTATATTTCCTAGCTTTATATGCCTGGTATTTTTTGTAGTAATATTTTTGAGGTTAGCTGTTTTCCCATGAGTTCATTTGTTCGCACCTTTCTTCGATCCATTTTACCACAAAGGCACACCCGCACCTCATATAGAATTACTTACTCCAGTTCAGCTTACACCAGCGTGTTTAATAGCGAACCCGCGTACCTCAGTCATGAATTATGAACCATCCACGAGTGCCTTTCCGTGGTGATTGTAACAATATTAGTCATTCATTTGGATAAAAATAGCAACACATTATCGTCTGCATGGCCCAACCTATGTACCTTTAGAAACGAATTTGAAGAAACTTCATCAAAATTGTACTGCAGATCTTGGAATAACAGGCACAAGGCACCTGTTGGAACATACATCTCATCACTTCTTTGTTGCGGTGGATTAAAATGGCGCAGTAAGCATTCACCCTTCGACAAAGAATGCTTAAGAAAACCGTCTGATTCATTTCATGACACTGTGCCTCTCGCCAATGGCTTTAGTTGCTACTGTGGCACGAAGTGATATCGACACAAAGATTGTTTGTTCTACGAATCTATTGACATTGGAATCCCCTGGCGTTTTTGTTGTTGCTCAAATGTCTTCAATGTGCATCGTATGAGTATCAATAATGTTTTGTTTTTTATTTTGTAGAACTGATACTGGAACACGTATGACATCGATGTGAATGTAGACGAGTAAGATCGCTCCTCGTGACAGTGAAAGCACGTGTATCGCAAACAGCATTATGCATATCGCTCAGGGAAAACGATGACCAATTAGCGCAGTACAATAGTAGGTGGTATCGGAAAGCGGGTGTACTGGCGATGTTCAAACTTATTTTAATAATCTGCTTCACAAATTGTTATTACAGTCAAAATGTTATTTTTTAGATGCGCTGATGTGTCAGACCATACTCACATGCCATGTTTCATAATGTAATCAACGTGATGCAAGCCAGTAAGACACAAACGGATCGGCGATCGGATGTTTGATCGTACTCTCTCGGCCATGAGCCTCTCTGGACAGCGCACACGCACGGGTTTACACGCAGCGTAGTTTCGTGTATGTGTGGTTCACGATTTATTCACGCCTTCACATCACCCTTCTTTGCGTACTTGCGTGTGCTCCATCCAGTCCAGGTTGCACTTTGTACCTTGCAACACGTGATGCGGTCTGCCCGGTTGCCTAGCACCCGGTCATTATGATAAATTATCTCAACACGAGCACAACCACCCCCCCCCCCCCCCCCAAGGTGGATGGTGCGCTCACGAGGTGTATATGGCGTTTCTATTATAGCGCCGCTGGTAATTGCTTCTCCTCCATGCGCACACCGTGTGACGGGGAGCGGAATAATCCAACAGCGGCAAAAAAGCAGCCAGATTTCACCAATCATCGCTTTCAATAATCCCAGAATGCAGTGTGCATCTTCCGGCATGTCACTGCAGTGGTTTGTACGCGATCGTACTATGACCGTTGTTTCTTCTGACGATCGAGAACGGGAAGGAACAATTTGTGCTCATTTAGAACAATTGAATTAGTGCTCTGAGTCCCCCCGGGGTGGTGGGAGTATATCGGCCGGAATATACGAATCTTCATCGCTGATAAGGAATAATGTTGGACGAGAAGGCAGAGTGTTGGGGGTTGTCTCACGGCCACCGCTAAAGAAATTGGACGCGAATCCCACATGATCATTGGACTCCAGAGTGGAGACTCCTATTGGACGTCTGCTTGTAATCATTATCACACGATAGCGATATAAGAGTAGCGCCGCGAAGGAAATTGAAAATTGACCTAGAAAATGAAGTGCATCTGGTGCCGTGCCGTGTATGTGGGCTGAATGCTTGGCTATAGACGCAATTGTTGCAAGTCAGCATACGCTGGCAAATGCCTTCGATCACAGATAATTCATTTACTCACAGAATAATCTGCTTATCTCTGCAAAACCCACAATTAATTTGAAGCTCTGATTACGGTCCACAAACAGTATGCATCTTCCATGCTGTAACGGGTGTAAAGGTTCTGGAAAGGTCCAACGATAGAGAGTTCATTGCATTGCAGTCCGCAATCGGTGCAATTTGTATTCGCGTTGTGAAAGGGAGGGTTACATATGTGCGGTACCTTCATATGCATATAACCGGTTCCGAAACGTAACTTTTTGAGGTCAGTATTGACATATTATTAACCGGCCATCAGGGTACTCACGACAGCATCTCACATCGGTTGAAAGATTTTGTCTAGCACTGGGGGCCAATTTACGATGGTGCTGGGAGAGGAGGTAATGTGCTGACGGTAAAGAGGTAGGAGGAACCATATCAAACAGCCTACTGAGGGGTAGTGATTTTTCCGAAGTAATTAATAAGAATTTGCACGTGTCGCGTATCGTCATTCATTCGTTATCTAGCTTCGATGCAAGACTTGCTTGCTGTCGTCATTTGGAAGGTTTGTGACGGGAGCTAATCCGATTTTTTGAAAATAAAATTATAACGATTTTATGTGATCGATTAGTATCGCTTGCGACAAACAAGGAGGGCATCGGTAGAGACGGTTTTTATAAAAAGAATTAGTAAACCAATCGGCAGCAGCTAATGGAAGCTGTTTGATGGCCGAAAAACTTTTCCCAATAAAAAATCGAGCGACGAGTTTTTGTTGCATGTCTTTGCCTTGGATCTCCGCTTTGTGCTTTTAATGTTTTACGTCAATTGTTTCATTTACTGCTGGCACCTTACTTCATCATCAACACAGGTACACGTAGCACAATGCTAACTCATGATTTCTTCTCTTCTTTTGTTACAGAAACACGCTTGAATACTGCAAAAACCTACCTTTACCACAAGCTCAGCGCAAACACCGTGTGAGTGCGACCACACCGTACCTTACATTAGAACCTACCCGACAGTTCGTTCTCTGCACAGTTAGTGTCACCGATTGCTTTGGTGTTGTAACCGTTACCGCCGGGGGACCGTGCACGCGCGTGGTGTTTTGTCCGTGTCCGTCTGATCAACCGAAGACGACGTCCTCGGATCGATAGTGCTCCATTGTTCCGTGTGCGTGTTTTGTGTATGAGGTGACGTGCTATTTCGGTGTCATCATCGTGGGATCATCATCAGATCATCTCATTTATTTCCCCGTTCTGGTCGGGGGTTCACATCTCATCGAAAACAGCAAACCAAAAAAGCATATAACTCATCGTGTCTGTCCTTTGTGTGTGATCGTTGCTTGTTTACGTTACGGTGATCATCTAGCGAAAGCTTGCCGAAGTCCAGCTGGTGCACATTGTCTCGGGGAGGGTGGAACAACAGCTATAAACAATTACAGCAGGGCGCATGTGCGTTTTTGGGACTGTGTGCGCGCACTGTTTGAGTTGTGTTAATTTTGTATTAGCGATTAGCGAAGAACGTTCGTAAGGGCGATTCGTGAATTCTTAAGTGATATTAGCAAAATACCAGAACCAATTGGCAGTCCCTAGTAAGTTACCCGATCGAATCAGACACGAATCTCCACACAACCGTACTGTGTATGTAGAATATCGGCGACCGTGCATAGTTTAAAACAAATTCAAGGGAAAACGTACGACAAAATGTTCATCGAAGAAGATATTAAGTAAGTAAGCGCTCCGATCCTCCGGAGTGCTTTTACCAGTTGGTTGTAACGTTTTGAAATTTGGTTGCTTTCGTATGAGTTTCTTGTGCCTTCTTTTCTAAAACTACTTTCTTTTGTAACATTAACCTAACACTAATTCGATGCGTATTGTTAGTTAATTAATTTTCGTTTTGTTTTCTCGTTCCACCAAAAAGTAAAACACAAACTAAAGAACGCGGGAAAACTAATGCCGTCTCACCACCTATTGTGTGTTCTCTCATCATTCTTTTCCTCTACTTTTAGCAATAACATGCATGCCAAAATGAGAAAACTGTAAGAGCAAACAGTTTTCTAATCTGTTATTCTGTTGTGTTTAATTACCAATTAGCTGCACGTGTTTGTTAGTTTCGTTCACTTCTCTGGTTTTGTTTAGTTTCTTCGGCGTAGCACTAACTCTCTCTCTCTCTCTTGAAGTTTGCGAACTTTGTATTCTCGCGTTCACGACATAACACGCGTGCATGTCGCTTGGGATCGATAAGAGCACTACACTACAGTGCGCAAGGAATTGTCGCAAGCGCAAGAAATTGTTTATCTGTCTTTCAGAAGTTTCTTATCACACTTATCTCAACCCCTGCTTGAGTCACCAACGAGCGGTTGAACTTCAAGAAAGGTTCAAAGGTTCCCTGCTGGATGCCAACGTTTAGTTTTCGAACATCCAAACGTGTTCATCACCGGTTTGGGGATTAACGATCGTCTCCTTTTCGTAGTGTGCGGTACCAATGCGATAGTAACCGATATCCGATAATCCTTCTTTCGGCAGCATGTTGCTGGAAGCAACCGAACAGTGGAAGCGAGAGGTTCTCGCTAGTCAATACCCGATAAGATGTGGACAGGAAATGCACCTTATGTGTGCGCGTATGATTTTTTTTTTATCGCAACCCTCACATGTTGCTTTCGCGTGTTTTATGGTGGTTCAAAGTACGTCCACCACTCCAGGGTCCAGGGACCAGTAACTTCAGTGGAAGAAGAAGTGGATGGTGTGTGCCCACTGTGTAGCGTAACTGACACGGGTTGACACGCTCAATGTACCAAACTGACATTGCAACTGATAAGAAATCAAAGCAAAGAAAATATGTTCCTAACTCGATGCATAAGATTCTGAAGTTGCCGCATCACATCTGAAGGACTTGCGAGTATCTTGATTGAGATTCATGAATCTAATAACTGAATGCATAAATCTGAATCTTTATGTCATGTGTTTCATTAAACTGCCCAAGAGAATTCCCTCATCTATAAGGATCTGAGCTGGCTCTAAGGATCTTTTGAGAGACGATTCTTGATTTGAACGACTCCTAACTAAAGATTCATACGAAGGACTCTTCTCGAAAGATTCATGAACCACAACGTTAGTATGATGGGATATTTCAAAGCCTCTTGAAGGTCGTACAGAATACGCCAGTGTTGCGATGACCATCGGGGGTCGCAATGACGTACACAGCAGGGTGGGGGTTAGCAATTACGATTAGCCCACGATCCGGTTACCGTAATCGCCATTATAAACCAAGACTGACTATAAAGCGAAGCTTTACTTTTACGATACCTTCAATCTGCAATTGCAGTACCCCGAAACATCGTGATTTGGTCGGTAGGATGGGGGGAGGATTCCAAGATAAGGTAGAAACGGAGAAGGGGTTCGCTTACATAACGATCGCTCCTCTAAGGACGTGTGGCGGAAAATTTGCAAAGGAATGAAATCTCTCACAACAATAAACTTTTAAGGCACGCTTCGCCCATTATCGGCGGAGATGGAGGATTACTGCTGGGTTTGGATTTAATCTTATCGCGGGTGGTGAGCATTTGCCTACCGAGAGCACGTGTGTCTGTTTCGGTGTGAGTTTGGTGCAACCTGTTAATCCAACTTAGACCATAGAATTCTGACGCATATTCCTTCCGTCAGGTACGTGCGGCATCATAACTGGTTGCAGTACTTGCATATTCGTGTGTTTGGGATTAAGCAAATAAAAGCACCAAAACGGTATCCCTGTTTCTGTGACTGTCGTTCGGGGGTCTTGACCATTTATCAATTGATATCTGTGCAGTGCGTAAACCCGTGACTGGTGGCTTTACTCTCGGGGCAAGGTTATGCCGATGTACGCGGTTATCGCTGCAGGAGGAAAGCCCTATGGAGAATGTTGTGCGATAAGATGTGTGCGCGATAAGTAAGTTTCCCCCCCCGGTGCTCGGTGCATCCTCTCGAGCGGCGATGTCTCCCGGTTCCTTTCGTGGTCGTGGTTGCCGGCTTTACCGTCCCGGTTGTCTGTGTTACTACGCCTTTTGGGTTGGTTGTTCTTCGAGCTTGTACTTCTGGTACGCCTTTTTATGTTTGTGACCGTACCGGTGCACCGTTCAGTTCGTGCTACTACACGCTACAGTGCGGTGGTTCTTGACCGATCGATCCGCTTCGGTTTCCGCTCCAGTCTTCCGGATCGTGCGCGCTTCTGGCGTATTCGTCTGCGGTGCTGTGTCTAGCGGTGTTGCCGGTCGCGTGTGTGTGTGCGTGCTGTTGTTTTGATCACTGAGGAAGAACCTTCGCCAGGATGCCTAAGAAAGAGTAAGAGAGTGTTTGCGGTGGTTGTACAGCAGCTATAAGGGCGATATCCCTCTGTGAAGTTAACGATCTGAGACGAAATGCTTAGTGGAGAATCGATCAGCTAAAGACGGAAGCAGATATAGTGGGATAGTCGAGATATAGGGTCTGCAAGAATGGGAACGTTCTTGTTTGCGGACAGTTAGGAACGAGAAATTCTTCATGAAACTTGCTCAGAAGATGCATTTGAGTATGCTGGCTTGCATGTTAAGGCTTTGCACTTACTAACACAGTACGGAAATTATTATGATATCAGAATTACCTGAGGCGATTAAGCCTGACAAGAAGGAATGTTACCAGTATTATTCATAGATGCATCTGTATAAAGCTTTCACAGGGGGTTTGAGTTCAAATGTAGACAATTTCTGGATTCTTGTGTTAGGTACTGATCTGATTGAGCTTTATGAACCTGAACTGAATAATAGCATCTGAATCTCTATTCCAAAGATTCATTAAATCCACCAAGATATCGGTTGGCAAACTACCATTTCGCTTAGGGCCTTCAAAGGGCCTTGATACGCCACTGCTCTGACGCTTCATGAATCTTTTGTGAGTCGAATCCTCGCCAAAACATTCAATGACTCTGTTCAAAAGATTCCTAAAGCACAACACAACTGTATTCTGGGCAAGTTGAACTAGAATTTGTTCGGGCAGTTCTGGAATGCTTCCCCAGTTTCTGGAACTTTTGCAAACTCACTCCGAACTGACATACTGAATGAGCTGATGCACCAAAAATTGGGAAAAATTCTAGATGTACCTCGATACATTCCCGTTGAATATGAACAGATTGCCCCAACAGTGCCTTTTTGGAACTTGGAAACCTTTTTACACTTGGTAAACTTGAGTAAAACCGGATAACGCTATGTCCGGAGGTCATAGTTTTTCAGACGTTTAAGTATTTGCAGTAATTATCTATTGCTTTAAGCTTTACCGTTGACTTCAAGCCTTCTTTATCAAATTAATCGCATAATGTATTTATTAGTAACCATTTTAGTTCATCTCTGATAAATTACACAATCGCATGGTAGTTCCCATCCATCCTGTAGTGCATTGTATTATATTGTAACTTAATGCATACTAACGATTACGTCTGACCAGTGGTAGACAGTTGTAGTACACACATTCATTAACGTTTCATCTTTCGTTTGTGCACTCTTTCTATCTCCCGCTCACGTTCAACCGAAAACCTTGATAAAACCAACCAACAACAGCATGGAAAGCGCTTGGGTGCAGACGGCCATCGGGGCGATCAAGATCATCACGATGGTGTACGATATCATCACGATGCCGATCTATCTGGCGATCCAGCGGCCGTGGAAGCGCAAGCAGCTCGCCCGAAGGGTGAAGGTAAGTCGAAGGGAATTGGACATTAACAGCCGAAAAAAAAGGGATGCAATTACTTCGCTCCTAAGAGACATATTTCGGTGGCTGGAGGCGTTTACGCTGTTTGCCACCAATGTGAACCGTCATTGTGGACACGTAGGAAGGATTAGCAAATACTCTGGACCACGTCGTCGCACTATGATTTCGGCAAGAAGCAGTGGGCGCTCGCGAAAACGCAATTTGCCGTGTTATATCCGCTCGCCTATTTAAGCCCCAGGTTACCACCTCACGGAGATTACGAAGAACTTTGTTCGTGTTGTTTTTTTTTGTTTCTTGCCATCGGCTGGATACATTTTGACGCAAGGCATGGTTTTGTGTTTGGCGCGGTGCTTATCGCAATCAACATTATCGGGATTTCGGTAGCACCGGCAGCATTAGTTTCGGTGCGTTCTGCCCGTGTGTAAATTACGTTTTGGGGGTGTTTTATTTTCGCTCTGTTGGTGACAGCTTATCATCCCTTTGCGCACTCGGTGTGGTGTACGTGGAAAAAAAACAATGAAACGCAAATGTTGCGATTCAGTGTGGAAAAGAGTTACAGACCGTCACGCGAAGCAAGGAACGCTAGCGTTCGTTGGCAACCCTTCGGTATGCTGTGCAACAGGTGTTGCATGCGCTTTCGAGCGCAAAGAATGGCCGTGGCCGTGGTAACTATCGAGCGAAGCACATTAGTCCACCAGTGGAAGGGTATAGCTTTTTTATATAGATTTACGCTACTTGTTTGTTCCTGGTCGTGGGGCGAGTATAATTTTACCCCCTTTCTTCCTTGGTCAGTAGATTTATGTTGCCCCTACTGGATGCCCTTACCCTTGGCATGGCTCGAAGGTTCTCAGCCGTGAATATTTGCAGTAGAACGTTGGTGGTAGCGCGGTGTAACAAGCGCATGATGTTTGCATTGGGCAAGGTCAATGATTGATCAGATGATCTGTTACGCTAGATAAGGAAAAAGGGGTTTGTGTTTCCCACGAACCGGAATGGTTTCCTGGAGGTATTTGATATGAATTTAATATATATGTTCGCGCGTACATATGGTGCCGTGACCAGGATCACATGTGCGCGCGATGTTAAGCCAGTTCCAGGGCGCGAACAATATATTTTACTGCGATAAGTCACATTCACTCTCCTGAAAGGAATTATCAATCGTATTCTAACGTTTGTTTGTTCTGCTTTCACACAGGCCAAGATCATTCAACAGGACACCACGTCGATCAGTTACCGGTCAGTCGATTCACCGGGCGAGATGCACGTCAAGATGCTGCAAAACAACATCGACACGCTCGAGCGGATGTTCAACTTCGTCACGAAGGTGCACACCACCAAGCGGTGCATCGGCACGCGCCAAATCCTCGGCGAGGAGGACGAGATGCAACCGAACGGTCGGATGTTCAAGAAGTTCCGCATGGGCGATTACGTGTGGCGCAACTTCATCGAGACGGAGCATGCGGCGGCTTGTTTCGGGCGCGGCTTGCGCGAACTTGGCCAGCAGCCAAAGCAGAACATCGTCATTTTTGCCGAAACGCGCGCAGAATGGATGATTGCGGCGCACGGATGCTTCAAACAGAACATGCCGGTGGTAACGATCTACGCAACGCTCGGTGACGATGGTGTGGCGCACGGTATCAACGAGACGGAAGTGACGACCGTGATAACGTCCCACGAGCTGCTGCCAAAGTTTAAGAGCGTGCTGAACGTGACACCGAACGTGAAGAAGATCATCTTCATGGAAGATCAGCTGCATCCGACCGAGACGACCGGATTCAAGGAAGGCGTTGAGATCATTCCCTTCAGCAAGGTCATCGAACAGGGCAACAAGAGCACGATCGGTAAGATTGATTTGTGCGGCATGATAGCTAATCGGATCGTTTACTAACGATACAACCCCATGACATGTCGCTTACAGCTGGATCCCCACCGTCTGCCGACGATACCGCCATCATCATGTACACATCCGGCTCGACAGGTACGCCCAAGGGTGTGCTGCTATCCCACGCAAACTGTATCGGCACGATGAAGAACTTCTGTGATATCTTCAAGATTTATCCGGATGATGTGTTGATCGGGTTCCTACCGTTGGCCCACGTGTTCGAGCTGCTCGCGGAGAGTGTCTGTTTGCTCACTGGCGTACCGATCGGCTACTCGACCCCACTTACACTGATCGACTCGAGCAGCAAGGTGATGAAGGGTTGCAAGGGTGACGCGTCAGTGCTACGACCGACCTGCATGACTTCAGTACCGGTAAGTGTTCGTATGCTAGCGTCCTGGCGTTGTTTCACAGGTCACCTGATTTGGTTCCTAATTTAATTGTCGCAGCTCATCCTGGATCGAATTTCGAAAGGCATCAACGACAAGGTAAACGCAGAAACCCCGATGAAGAAAGCTTTCTTCAAGTTCGCCTACAACTACAAATCGAAATGGACGGCTCGGGGCTATCAGACACCGCTTTTGGACAAGTATGTACCGGCATGTGGTTTAGAGTAGGAGTTTCAGTAAATATTGTCTAATTCCTGTTGATTCTTTCGATCGTACACGCTATTTTAGGATCATCTTCAAAAAGATCGCTAAGTTGCTCGGAGGTCGTATTCGCAGTGTACTGTCTGGTGGTGCACCGCTTGCACCGGATACTCACGAACAGATTAAGCTGTGTCTGTGTGTTGACGTGATCCAGGGTTACGGATTGACAGAAACTACAGCCGGAGCGGCTGTAATGGACAGTGCGTATCTTAATATCGCTCACGAACCGCAACGCAACAGCGACACTAATCGTCTTCGGTTTTGCTTGTTTTCTTGTAGAATGGGACATGGAGTATAGCCGCGTTGGTGCACCGTCGTCGAGTAATGACATTCGGTTGATTAACTGGGAGGAGGGTAACTATCGCGTCACGAACAAACCGTTCCCGCAGGGCGAGATCGTTGTCGGTGGTACTACCGTCTCGAAGGGTTACTACAAGCTGCCCGGCAAAACGCAGGAAGACTTCTTCGAGGAGGACGGTCAGCGATGGTTCCGTACCGGTGACGTGGGCGAAGTCCATCCCGATGGTGCGCTTAAGATTATCGGTGGGTACTGTGTGCGATGTTTGTGCCGGCAAATGATTACAACAACACATAACCGCGACTCCATTACAGATCGTAAGAAGGACCTGGTGAAGCTGCAGGCCGGCGAATATGTGTCGTTGGGTAAGGTCGAATCGGAGCTGAAAACCTGCCCGGTGGTGGAAAATATCTGCGTGTACGGCGACTCGACGAAGCAGTTCACCGTTGCGCTGGTTGTGCCGAATCCGAAGCATCTGGAAGAGATCGCCGAGCGGTTGGAAATTCGTGGTGTCGAGTTTGAGGCTCTGTGCGATAACAAGAAGGTCGAAAAGGCCGTCCTACAGGAGTTGGCTGAACATGGCCGTAAATGTATGTACTAATTTGAGGGGGACTTGTGCTTCTGTTATAAGAAAAGTACGATCTGATGTTTTTTTTCTCTTGTTTGCAGGCAAACTGCATCGTAGCGAAATTCCCGCCGCCGTACATCTATGCAAGGACATCTGGACGCCCGACATGGGCCTGGTGACGGCTGCCTTCAAGCTGAAGCGCAAAGACATTCAGGAGCGATATCAGACGGAAATCAACAAGATGTACGCATCGTAGATGCGCTAGTGTCGGCTAGGCGCACTAACCGATCCACTACTTCCCAACACATGCAACGCAGATGCAGGCTTAAAAACCCATACACATACCAAGAGAAGAAGCGCGCTTTGTACGTAAGGCTGTAGAAATTATTGAATTTAGAGACGAGAACGTTAAACAAAGGGCTACAATAGGACGCGCATCGACCACATGTGCTGCGATCGACGATCGTTGCATGCGTGCGCGTGTTGTACATGGATTCGATCTCTCGGTGGCTCAAAAGCGGCCATAATCTCGTGCTCCTTTCACTGCACACACATAGACGTTGGTTCAATTCGCTTGCTTGCGACAAGAAGATTACGATGAGTGCTCCTCCGGGATAAATGACACAAGGGATACCGCTGGCGCTGGCCGTTTGAAGCAAATGAATCCACCCAAATAGTGAGCGAACCAAGAAACATCCACACAAACCATTGATGGAAAGGAATTGCATTCGAGAAATGAACAAGGCGCTTGAAAGTTGCCAGCAAGGAAACGATGCCAGAGAGACAGAGAGACAGAGAGAGCGGAATGATGTACGTAAGATGAAGTTTTGTTTCATCTGATTATTAATACTATTGCGTACAGCGCTTTTTGGTGGCTGCACCGTCACACGTGGCTAGTCGGAGATTGAGGAGTTGATTGAATTAATTTGTTTGTTTTCGTTACTTTATACATACACATTTCTATCCGACTACAACTTTCTTCTGCACTTGGTTAGTATTAGTTAATAGTGTTGTATTTTTGTTTAGTGCGGCACGTGCCCGTGCACCTCTATTTTGCTGGTGCACGCCGTGTGTATGTGTGAGAGAAAACCAGCCAACAATCACGCGAAATAAGAACAAATGTGGAAAGATTCGAGTACTCGTTTCAGTGTATGTTCCTTCGTTTTACATTCGCTTCCTTCGCACTTGGATCGAACAGTCGTACCAAGCGTTGAGGCTCAATCGAATAGTTGTTCTAAAGAATTATTTTTTTTTGTTTCGGCAAAATACGATTAGTTTTGTTAGTTTTAGCAAGCGACCTTCGCGATGGTCTGAATAAACGCGTGTCCGGATCGTTGTCCGGATTTGATTACAAAAATAAGCAAAGGATGGTCCACGGCTGGCACGGATACGTTTCACCTCGCTGAACAAGCAAACGATACGTTGCTGCAGCACCGTACATGGGACTGTTTCAAAGGGTTCGGGGTTTGTATAGGAAGGGTAGATAGAAAGACTTTATTCAAAAACAAAGCGGCAATTCCAAATTACATGCGATTGGAATCAGTTTCGAACAAACATGGTAGGAGGTGTACATTACCGATGTGCAACATTAACTTGCTCCTACTGGAGCGAATAACGGTACACGTAAGCGAATAGTGTTTAATAAAGTAGTAAAATCATGAACGATCACTCAGCGGATCTATCACTTATCATCTTGTTTGCTTTAAGTTCTGTCTGCATCGCTGTTGCACTGTTGGTTCTTCTTTTGTACCCGCGTCCGGTTGAGATGCGCCAAAAAACTCCTTTCCTCTCCTTCATTTCGTTACGTTCGATTTACTTCCGAGTCGATGTATAAAAGTAAATTTGTACCAGTAATAAATTATTGTATTAGTGTAAATTAGCTAAAGACAAAAGAAAACGGCGCGATATAAACATTAACTTAGACCTAATCGCACCATTACCATAAACGATCGAAAACACGGCAACACAATTGATGAAGCTATGAGTAAAAACCTTCGGAGCGCTTCAAGCTCACGGTTAGCACATGTGGAAGTGTTTTAGGGTCGTGTTATGGAACTTCGGGAGGTATAAATCCGTACGTAAACGTATAGGTGATGGTTATAGGCAGCCAAGCAGCCGACCGTGAATTGCGGACTCGGGGGCTCGTTGTTATGGTCGATGCACCGGATAGGGATACCGGCAAACAAGGTATCGAGGCTAGATTCAATCTGCATTCTGTACATATACGGGGAGCTAAATCATCACTACGGGCTAATCGCTGCGCTGAGATTAGTCAGATACGCGTGCGATGTATAAAGTGCTACAACAATAAGTTAATCTGTTTTTTGTTTGTTTGTTTGTTTGTTTGTTTTTGTTTTGTTTCTTTTGTTTCCCAATTTATGATTTCCTCGGAAGCCTCCGTGCAAGTGTCGTATTTTAACGATAACGCTTGTAATAATATATCCTACACACATATACCTATAGAGTCAACTCAGCAAAGGCAAGCAGACAACAACAGCAAAAAGAAAAAAAAAACATACTTACTAATGGTTATTGGGATGGGTTTTGGGGGTAGGTAACAACATTATTACAAAGCATGGGACGGTCAAATAGCGGTGGCAGACTGGAATGGAAAAAAGAAACACGGCATATTAAATTGCAGCTACAGTTGAGCGTATGCGATTTTTTCGAGAGTCTGATTAGTTATAGCGGGTCGGGCGTAAGGAAACCCATCTAAATAAATCAACGAGCGGCAAAACTAGGGGCGGATTTCAAGTGCTAGGTAATAGTCGAACAATCTTGCTTCCTCTGCCCGACAGCAGGGATCATGAAATGATGAAGGAAACAATAAAGTTCACTAAATATCATCAAAAAACCGTGTTTGCGTTTCCTATATGTTCATCCAGTGTTGGTTGTGGAGAGTGGGAGATGGTTTGTGATAAGGGCCTGAATGGCTATGCTACGAGCTCTTTACACCCAGGCGATCTGGAAGAAGTCAGTACAATATACGATATACACGGTCATACTTCCAATAATTTTCTGCGAGTCCTCCGAACATGAATATCATCTATTTTTTAAACGTTTCGACGAATATTGTTCCTTTCCTGCATTTGGTAATCCTCAAAGATATAGCGAGCATTTTGTTGATTAGGAATAAGGCAATGTATTACGGGCATATGCATTCAAACTCACATCAAAGGACGATAGGAATGCGTCGAATTGAATTTAACAAACGCATTCAAATGACACTCAAACAGCGACATCTCTTATCGAAGACTTGAAGCGTGGCTCGGTTGAAGTCACTGCTTTGCCGTAGGATGGCGCTAGTATCGCACAATGAGCAGATGTGGTTGGGAATTGGTAAGAAATATTTAAAAGTGTTCCACGATTTGTTATTAGATGTAATAAAAAGACTTATGTGTTGTAATGTTTCAATCACACAGAACAGAGACTCTGAAAAATTATCTGGAGTTGAACAACGTAAAAATCAGCTACAGGCTTAAAATTGGTTTACAGAATTGAAGCCAATAAGTGAACAACTTGCTGGGAAAAATATCATTCCAAGATATTGTCAAATATGTAACTCAAACTCATGGATCTCGCATGTACCTTTTAACTGTTTAAATGAGCTGTTTAATATCCGCTGCTGTTAATCTGCCGGCAAACAAAAACGTTCAGCTGTTGTGCCATGTGTTGATGCCAAAATCCGCAAAAGGCACTTACGATTCGCACACAGTTGACGTTTCTTTCCCGTATCTCTGGTTGTGTGTTCGTGCGTGCGTGTGTTGATGTTAATTGATTGTTGGCGTCCGACATAGTATGGGCCGGTTTAGTAATTGCTTAACACAATTTCATTATCCGCGACCAGGAAATGCGTGGGTGGAGTGTGGGATAGTATGTGTGTGTGTGTCAGGATAATTTATCAACTACCGCATCAGATCACCATCATCATCATCGTTCACGCGATTGTCGTTACAGCAAATGTGATAGCTTCCTGCTTCTTTTGATGTTTAACGAACGCACATTAAGCCACCATTAAGGGGTAAATCGAAAAACCGAAATGAAATTTTTGTACCACATCCTGGCTCCACCTGGGAACCGGATCGTTTGTTCCGCACTTTGGATGAGATTCTCAATTTAGAAGTCGTTGGAGTTTAAAAAAGGGCGTTAAAAGGGTTTTTATAGTAAAGTTGAACAATAAATTGCATACTTTTAGGCGAATATATGTATCATCCGGGAGATGACTGTTGGAAAATCTCATTTTGTTCAGTCTCAGTTTGCATAAGATTTTCATTCCTAATCATTAATCTGTGCTCAGGAATAGCGCATTAAACCAACTCGCGTTCGACATCACTTGAAAATAACCAAATAAACTTTTGCCATAATCTATTTTGATTACTCTTGGAATCGATTTTAATGTATGCTTTTATAATTGTCATATCTATTGGCAAATATAAAAAGCAAATATAAATGAATCACAAACAAACCCGGCAATTCCACTCCATTCTATTCCCATGAACTTTTGCTCTCTTTCTATTCTATTTCTATTCTTCTATTCTATTACTGAGCTACAATGCTAATAACTATTTCATCACAATAAATCACAATCCGTTCGAATGCTATTTTTAGCGATGACACTTCAATATGAATAAAGTAAATTCTCAAGTAAAATGGAAAGAAAATACGTGGAAGCACACACACACACGCACACAGCGCCGGAAGTTGCGGAAGTGACATGACTATCGGTCAGGTGCCGTGTGATTCATCGCCGTTGATACGCTCATCATACATTCTGATGGTGCGATAGAGCACCCGGAGCCCGATGAAGCCGTTCGATAGTGAAGAAGAAGCGACATGGAATTAAATATAAATAAAATATTAAATATGACTTCACCTTATTGCTGCTCGTTTCCTTTCGTTGGCATGTTGTTTTGTGTCTCATTTTTACGTCTTCTCCTGGCCTGTCTATACAGAATGAAAATTGTATGCAGATTCCGTTCTGCTCACACTGTATTGCCGGTTTGCTTACCAGTTGTGTGATGAGCATATCCTGTACTGCTTACCGCTGGCCGTTCGCGGGTCTACGCACATGGTTAAATCGGCCAGCGACCGGAAGCGACGAGGCCATCGCGATCGTTGCTCGATTACGATTTGCATCACCGATGTCTGGTGTGATTTTATTGCCGTCCGGAGCAAACATCCTTACCGGACGGATATCCGTTGTGCTTTCGTTTGAGACCTTGAAGGCTTCCCATGGCCAGTTACCTATATCTAGTGCCCCTAATTTATGTGAGCGTCCGCCTATGCAGCCAGCATTGCTAATGTTTGCAGTGTGAAACTGCTTCGGTACTGTTGTTCAGCATAAAATCCAACATCGCATAGCGAAAGCGAGCCACTTGTACATTCTCCACTGGTCGTTAAACGATGAAATAAAAGCGGATTAACACTGGCAGTGCGTAAGAATTATTGAATTCCTTTATCCCAGCGAAGCAACCGGAATGTGGATAAAGCTACTCGTAGCACGTTTTTCGATATAAGTGTTCCCATGTGGCAAATGAAAAGCACTTCAGCAACGCCTGCAGCTATGCAATCTTCTTCTTAGCTTGGCTTAACAATGTTTCTTCCAACACCTTATTAACGCATTCAAATAAGCCTTTTCTCCTGGGTAGTCTACACTGCATCTCCTGAGCAACTAATGCTCGGATGGCGAGTTTTGTTTTATTATTTAATTCAATATTAATTTCTATGTGGCTCAGTTGGTCGGTGGGAGTCAATTCAATTCCAGGCATGGATTAGATGAATTCCATCTGATCATGGTGTGGGTTTTACGAGCGCCTTTTCTCGGTTAGGCATTAATGAGAGCAGCACAAACAGGATCAATAGTGTAAAGGCGGAGGAACTTCACAATAAATGATAATGAACTACTTTCCTGCAAACAGCCTCATTTGGCTTAATTGATACTTTGGATCTTTACTGCCTTGATTTAGATTTATTACTAGTTGAATGTTAGGAGTTTAATGTATAATCATTTTGAAGAATACATTCCAACGCTTAAATCCAACGTGTTGCTGGGTATTTGTGAGTGCGAACATTCAAACAACATTGAACAATTGAAACACAATTCGGGGTTTCGTGGCTTTTGGGTTTTTTTTAGCTGGAGGCCTAATGGTATTCTGTTCCAATATTCTGTTCTAGTGATACATTGACGCGTTGAACTGAATGAAGCACGTGAGTGGTGAAAATATGACTAACTTTCGTTGCATATATTCTATGAGATTCAAGATTCAAGCACAGGAATTCTGAAGAATCGAGTTTAAAGAGAGTATTGAAATATTCTGGATCCTTAAGGTGTTTAAAAAGTCCACCTAATACGTGCTTAAAGTAAATCTTAATCTAAAAACCTCGGCTCTGTTAAGTTGTCTGTGTGCTGAATCCTATTAAGAGGATTCAATGAGAGAGTGTTTGCATACTTTTAGGCGCATAGATAGAAGTATTTTTGAAGAATCATTGGTACTCAATTACAAAAACAGATTGAAAAATCGTCCCACAGTTGCAAACCACAACGTAACAAATAATAGCACATCCTCCAGGTTCTTGCACAAGCCATTTTTCAAAGAAATGTCAAAAACAAACGATCAAACAATTCCGCGCCAAACTTCGTCACCAAATGCTGTTTTTAACAAGATCATCAGCAGCGCTAGACATTTTCAACTAGGATCAACCAAAGGGCCAGACCGAATCAAGAAAATAATGGAGTACGATTAAATGCTATCGGCGACGTATCTCCATTCCCATGGCGGTGAACACATGCGTACAACTTATTGTTTATGGCATCGCGGGAGAAAATTACAAATTAAAAACTTATCCAACCAACACGTGAACGAAAGTTTGGCCAACAATTGCTAGATCATAAAGAAAAGAAAAAAAAACTCCAGACAACAGCAAATGGCAGTACAGTTTAAAGGTGAAGAAAAAATGTCCTTTTCGGCTTCCGTTGTGTCGAAGGAGTAGAAATGTTTGAGAAATTCACGTTCGGGGTGTTTTGCTCTTTGAGTTTGTTCTGTGGTTGCAGACTGTTTTCGTGGGTGTGTTGCGGTTTGTGTGGGGGTAACCATTCAAAAGGGCACCATCGGTTCGATTTCTATCGAGTTTTGCTTCGTTTTGTGTACTTTTTGTCCTGGGTTTGGAGCGGAGAACATACATCACCCAGCTCAGTCAACGCGAATCGGCCAATAAATAGTACGACGTGAACGGTTTCGGGTGGTATCGTTTGCTCGGGACAGGAATTTTCCCACAGCTCGTGAGAGAAGGAAAAATCGATTCCGTCGTACATCATTCGCCAGAACTTTCCACCGATCGACCGTTGGTAAAATTCAATTTTAACACTTGCGATGCATGCTCATGATCGTGGGGCTTTGCACGTTATCTGATCAACGCATTTGCCATTTTCCCCATCGCATCGCAGCAATCGGGGGTGAAAAACAAGGGGGTCCACCGCGGGTCCGGGCGGCAAAACTTTTCACTCCGTGCGAAAAAAGTGCCAGTAAAAGCGGGAGCAAAAATAAAGTGAAATTATTTGCATTTATGGTTTTGCAGCCACCGAGGCCGATGCTGGGGCGAAGGAAAAAGTTTTGGTCGGGAAATTAATTCCAAACAAGAGGGCAGCATCCGTTGGCCGCTACTCGGTAGGTGGAAGTTTTGTGCACGAACCCTCACCATCCTCGGGAACGCCATGATAGCGCCAATATCGTTTATCATTTTAAAGACTGCTGGATACGAGCATCGATTATAATTGAATTGGTTTATGAACGATTTTTCCTGTGTACCTCCGTGGACAAATGGGCAGCTGTCCAGAAGGTGGAGAAAGTTGGTGACATTTTTGCTGCAACTAATCCAAACATTGATGAATATTGATTGGTCTAGAAAGTGTGCGCTGTCTTGCTTGACCGATCAAAAGCCCTCTGGTGAAGTTGAAGTTATGCCCCTGGATAAAGTCTTTTAAGAAAATCAATTACACCACAAGTAAGGTACCAATGGAAGACATTTTAGTTCACCAAGCGCCAAACACCGTGCCTGGTCAATGCGAATTACAAAGTGTAAAGTACGCGTAATTATGGTTTTTGTCGTGTTGACCCTTGCCGGTACTGTAACTATTTATCGATTTTGAGAAAAGAGTGTAATAACGGGGTGCAAATGTGGTCGTAACGTCTGTAATCCATCATGTGACAGTGTCACTGCGCACACTGCCATCTAGCGGATTCCGCGAAGCGGGGCACTCGTAAAGACCCGTTTTAACCACCGGGTTCAAGTGTCAGCGGGCACAACGGTGACCCCATACAGCCGATTAATGGTACGGTAATGGGCCGTAATGGTTGGTCGCTGTGTTGCTTCTGTGCGGAACAGTCGGATTCCACAGTTTCCTGCTTTTCCATACCGCTTCCTCAGACACCTCCGTCCGGGAACTGCACTTCGAACGCTGAACGACTCTGCTGTCAATTGCGTCCGCGTCATCGGATGTCCTCTACTGGCTGGTTGCCGCTTACGCTCTCATCCTGCGATCTTCAATCGATTGCATAATTAACATCCAACCCCTTGGACGGCGGTTCTATTCCGCCTCAGCAAACGCCCTTTGTGATCTTTGCTTGGTGCGTGCTTCTTGCCTCGCCGTGGATCAGCACTACAACCAACTCTTCAATGGCTTTAACCATTGCGAGATATTATAATGCAACGAGCCAAAGCTATTATCCCGGGGGGAAGATGTGTGTATAGCATGTGTGTGTGTGTGTGGTGTGTAAGAGTAGGGAAATTGCTTTTTGTTTTTCCTTCTGTCGGTACACTCCATCGACCTCCGTTGAACTCCTGGCAGACGAGGCGAGCACCGTGCGCGGTTTGCAGATGTATTGAGTCATTCCTTCCTCCCAACCACTTCCATTGACCGATCGGAATCACGGCTGCGGTCATTCTGGGCACGGGGGTTTGGGCGATTGGTATGACAGAGGCCATTGACATGAATGCGTTGCTGTTTCCTCCACCTTTCGCCATCATCATCATCATCATCATCGCCAGCAACATCACGTTAAGAACAACAAGCACCGGCAACACACGGTTACGGCCCATCATTGTCGGACAATAATTTCTCCTTAACTTACGAGACAGTTGGGGAGGAAATTTGTTCCATTTGTTTTTGCACCGCCCCTCGATTTCATCCCCCTTTTGTTTTGAGGGGAGGGGGGGATTGTTTTTGGCTGGCTGGGAGTGAGATTCCACTCGGAACAACGCGCGTCCGGCAAGGGGGAAAGAGGCGGGAAGGGTATCGATCTGGAAGTGAAGTGGCCGGATAAGTGTTGAACCGGTATGGGCAATGCGTTCGCATGATAATAACAGTTGCGATGAGACTGGATGATGAGCGGCCACTAGTCGCACCTGTTGTCGGTCGGGAGCCTGTTTCGTAGCAGCACCGGTGTACCGGTGCCAGTGCCGGACTAAAGGATTACGTGTGCTGAAGCTGAGCTTATAAGCGGGGGATCAAAATTAGTTTGCAAAACATTGATACCCTTCGAAGAGGTGCGTTACAATTCATTTTAAGCTAGCGAAATCCAATAAACATCAGCTCTTCTGTACTGCATTGTACACAGACAGCGCCTGGAAGTATGCAATGTACTTTAAAAAACAGCATGCCTAGTGATGTAATGAGTTTATATTGCATATTTTAAGGCGCTGTGAATCGAACAGCATATTATGGAACTTACTTTGTACTTATCGCTTCAAACCCTGGCAGAACTATTGAAGCGTTTGTTGACTTTATTATGGATCGTTAAAGAGTTTCTAGATTTGTTCTTTAATATTTGATATACCATTAATTTTCGGTATATTATATTACTTTTGAAGGGAAAATTCATTGTTAATCTAATTTAAATACCATTTGTTTAATTTTGAATATCAAAATACAAGAAATATAAATCGTACTTTCACACATTGTTAATACAATAATTTTCCGTATGTTAGTTAGGTGCACGATCGAAATTCTTCCCGACGACGTTACATTGTGCCTTCAACGTTGACTGTTTTCACCGCACTTCAACAAAACTGCGAATTGCTGGAATCGTTTAGTAGCGCTGTCTCGCGCCATGACCCGATTGCGATCGGCAAAAACCTGCTCGAATGCCCATAAGTATTCGCTCCTTACCGACTTTGCAACCAAACAGCGCAGACACGCCATATGCTTACCGGCCGGTACAGTTACCCCAGGCTGGCAGAATCCCAAATGCAGTAAGTAACGCTCGCGTGAAGGAACTTCCACGAATCGAACCGCTCCATACACTGGTGCGATCGATGGCGTACGATCCCCAGCAGTCGATAGGCATGCCACATTAAATAACAACCATTCGCTCCTCTCCTCTCGTTCGGTTGCATTGCAACAGGCACGGTCTGGAGCATGATTACAATCGTGTAGCATCGCGGCGTACGTAGATTTGCCACCGGTTTTTTCGCTGACCGGGTGTGCACTTGACCGTTCGTGGGCCGATAGGACGGTGGGAAAGGTGATAAACATACGCACAGACAGTGAGAGACCGCTGCCTATCCAGATGAGTCATTCCCGGGCCCCGCACCGTGGATTCCGGTGCGCAAAACGTGCACAAACTTCGAAACCAATCGTGCATCGCACCGGCGCAAAGCGAACGGAGCAGGGTGCGGACAGCATTGTAAAACGGTCCCTGAACTTTCCCTTCCCAGGCCGTTTTGGCCACCCGCGGAAATGGTCGGAAATTAATCGATTCTAAGTCTACCGTTCCGCGTCCCTTTTCGATACGGCGTGGATTAAGCGCGTTTGGGAAAACTCTCCGACTGCAGCCGGAAAGAAGAACGCTAATTAGCAATTTACTTGCATACGGAGCGCGAAACGAGTGCCGCAAAAGCGCTGAAACATTCAAATGGTAGCAGCTGGATGCGGTTGGAGCTGATCGCCACTGTTCTGTTGTTTATTTTTGTTACTGAGGCTTTGAGCCGGAATCGCAACTGCTCTCGAGTAAATAGTTGTAAAAATAAATGCAAGGGTGTCAAAGGCAATAGTAAACAAACCCAAAAAAATATCATCTAGATAAGCTGCTAGCTTCGTGCTGAGTTAAATTCGTTAAATTCCTTGTAGGTTTTAACTCACTCACTCACTCACTCACTCTTACTCAGTTTCGCACGTCGATATACTAATGAACCTAATGTACAGACTGACTTCTGTAAAAGCATGAACTAGAGAATTGGTCTTTATTTGTACTTGATTGTTGAAATTACTTTAGAAATTTTGTATTAAATTGAAAATAAAAGTAAAATTGAGCCATCTGGCTGTCCATACAAAATTAAAAAAAAAAACAAATTGCAATAATAAAAAAATCCTTCTCCAAGTTCGACACCTTTGCATCAGAACGGGATGCTTCTCTGGACCCCGCAAAAACCCAACTGGCGTGGTTTGCATTTTACCAAATCGTTAGAAAAGACAGTGCAAAGTGAAGAGAAAATGAAGCGTTACGAAAAGCAATAGAGGAAAAACTATAAAATCCAATCATGCAAATAATTAGCAGATACTCGATGGAACAAAGGCGCGATTGGTTTGCTTTCCGTTTCGAGATCAGATTTAATCAGCTCCATCTTTAGTATGTTTTTTTTGCTCCGTCGGTTTGTAGAGTCCTTCCCTTCATCTTCATGCCGGGTTTCGCCTTTTGTCTCGTGCATTACGCTCATCTACTTCATTATCGTATCAAAGTGGAGCTATTCTCTGTCGTCAGCTGGTGTTGTTCGAGAAAAAAAAGCTCCCGAAAGCACTAAGCGCATAAGGAGTGAAGTTCCAAACCGGAAGCCAACCGATCGGTTCGCGTTGAGTTGTAAAATTGACAATAAAAATAAACAACCGCTTATCGATTTGCATAACGAGCGCATTCTTCTCGGTCGCCCTTCCACGCCGCCCAGCGTAAGACCAAAAATAAGCCACCTAATGGGTAAAGATGCGATTGCTGATTAGGGCTGAAATCGATCGCTTTGGATGATTTTCTGTGCCATATTGTGTGCTGAGTGGGACACAGTTTCCTTTCCCCGCTTTCCTTCCCTTTTCCTTCCAACTGTTGCGAGAACGGGGTTTTGCCATCGTTTATGCTCAAACTTGTGTGCTTTTATGTTGGCGAATGGTAATGACTCGTTATGCGTGTGCACATGTATTTTAATGTTCAGTGCTTTGCTGGAGTTGTATAAAGTACTGCTGGGATGACATTTCACATTAAATACGTCAACGTTTTCGTTCGTATGTGACATGGGCTGAGCACGAAACATGAATATGAATGTGCAAGCCATAATACACATTTGAATGTGACATAATATAAATGTGTCTAGTCGCAACAAAAAGCAGGGCAGCATTAGATTTAATTCTTTGATTTGAAATGTGCCATCGAATTCCATGAATCGTTTCAAAAATCATTAATAATTCCATACAATTTTGTATCGATCAAACGGACGTTCCAAATGCTATAAAACTGCTTTATGACAGCGAAAAACGACCTTTTGACCTTTCGATCAATTAAGCTTTTGTTCTATTTATTTTTCTGATTGCTTCATAATCTACCGTTTGCAACTGCATTTAAGCAGATTGTGTGGAACATGAAATGCACACGCACATGGTCATGCATTATGCACAGCTTTTACATGTTTTACATGGCCCCACATGCTATCCGGCACTTCATGTTTACAGAACAGCTCAAGTGCAGCTAATTTCAAGCAGAATCAGATATGCAAGAAACTACATTGTAATCAGATCAGATCAGTAAAACAACACTAATCATCTTAATCACCCCATATCGTGCTATAACAAATGTAAAATACAAGTTCTTACTAAAAAAAAGATTCATCATCCATGCAAGGTTTTAACAAGTCTTTACACTAACTTAATAATAATGTTAATAAAGTAAATAATATATTTTTTTAATATTTTTTTTTATATTATGTAAAAAACACAATATATTTTTTTTATAAACACACTGGTACCTGTCATACGAGTGCTTTAAGATGCGAGCCGCCGAGTGAGCGATATTTTGCTTTGAGATACGAATAATACGAGCTCCGAATCGGACTTGTAAACGCGTGAGCTTGTCAACACCGGGATTCAATTTATTATTTATTTGCAATTGAAATGAAATTGTGAATGAACACGTCATTTACATACATATACAGTTTGACATGACAATTTACCAAATTTCAATGGGAGGGCAAATTTAATGTACAGAGGTACAGATATGCTCGTATGTCGAGGTACCACTGTACATCTATAGATATACAGTAGAACGGCAATTATCCGGAATCTGTTAAACCGGCAGACGGATTATCTGTGAGCTAAAAAATGACAGCTAGTAGAATAGTTTTGACTTTTATGACCGTTTAACCGACTGGCCCTAGAAGCGTTGATACGTTTTTTGTATAGAGTTTATCAAGTTAAATTCCCTAGAAAATTATCCATGTTGTGAAAAAAACAATAACTACTATTATTAAACATATATGAATGTTTTTAGCGTTGTTCTGTCTTCCTCATTTTCAGTAATTGCACAAAAAAAAAACAGGCAAAACAACGTGTTATCCGTGGAAATCGATTAACCGGCATGCGGCCAGTCTGCAGCTGCCCGGATAATTGACGTTCTATTGTTATTAAAAACAAAACTCTACCTTCATCATCGACCCGAAATCTCCACCTTCAGGTTTGTACTTTGGTGCCTCAATATACAAAATCTAAGATCATCGTCATCGAGGCCAAAACCTTTCTTATTTTATTTATGTTTCTGAAAAATTCATGTAAGCTGCTCTAGTCTATTAAATTATTCTAAAGAGTCAGTTTGACTATCAACTCATTTGATTGACAGTGGCTAGTCATAGATAAAGGTCTAGTAAAAGAGTTACCTACTGCAGATGAACTCTACATTATTGTCATTCAACCGTTTTAGCATGTTCAGCTGCAGTCGACAAGCCAAATTGAAGTCGGAGGGTTACACAGGTTTAATTGACTTTGGAAAAAAATATTGCACATCGACTCCGTAACACTCCGTACGTTTGATTGCGGTGAAATAGTGACACTGATTGGTGAAGTTGTTGCACAAGTAATTCGATTTGTCCCATGTCCAACCAACCGGCAAGGACACTGCAGATTCTCATCCCAGCTCGGTGAACCCTTTTTACGATGGCGTCATGGGAAGATTTCGTCTATCCTAACTTTTCATATCCCTGCTTACGGTTACTTGCACGCATGTAATTCACATCCGGCTTGTTGGGTTGAAGCTCCAATTTTAAAGCGCATATACCATCCAGGGAATAGTGAATGTCCGACATAGGGGTAGAGTGGGCTGGGAGGAGAATAACCACATTAAAACAAAGTTTTTCCCAGTTGTCCATTGTATTGGAGGCTTTCATTTGACTTTATTGGATGCGAGTGGTCTCGAGATGCCCCGTACGTCTGATAGTGTAAGGCAATCAATGCACTCCATCTCCAGGCGGCCAGATTTGCGGTCGGCAAACTATGCCTGGGTAACATCCATTTGAGGTCATTTCAGTTCCATGTAAAGGGTGTTCCGTTTATTTTTTGGTTTAGAACTTTTCGGGGCGAATTACCAAACTCAAAACAAGCTTATCTGTGTCGAACAGTTTTCCGAGCGGTAGTGCTCCATCAGCATCACAAAGCATGGGGACATCCGAAAGGAGCTAAACTTCTGACGAGCGTTATCGCTTGAACATCAGAAAACGAATTTCTGGTTTCACTTTTTGTTTGCTACCACACTGACCACCACGGGCGAACTTTCGGTTTCGAGTGCCACGAAAGGGAAGGGCCGAAATTCATTCGACAGAACTTTGCAGCTGGTTAGCGCGCAGTTTTGCGACCGAAATGAGACTAATTTCTTGCTTCTCGCACTCCAAAAATGAAATCCATTTCAACCAATGATTTCAAGGTGATTTTAGTGTGTCTGATCGATTTCAGGAGGGAAAAAACACCGATCAACGGAGTCGAAGTTTGGGCCGGGGTCTCCTGCACGACGTCTAGAAAATGTTGTCGGAAAAGGCAAATCTTTTCCGAACAACCAGCGGACGCGGGACTTGAACAAAACGAAACATCAACCCGAACGCAAAACGGTGCAGAAGAAGGGATATAAAAGGTCCAACTACCTAGCGTTTACGTTCTTCCGGCGGTTATGATGTAAGGTGAGAAGCATCGGGGTAGGTAGAGTTCGAGTGCGGAAAGGAGTCTCAGCCGATGTACGAATCGTGGCGGAACAGATGGTTATGGGGATGGGGTGGGAGGGCTGGTATTACACGATTTCCAGTTTTCCAGGTCGTTCGTACTTATGCGAGCACCTCGCGGCCACGGTCATGGCCAAGTTCATGCTTTGAACCCTGATCGCTGATGGGCCGGGTCGTGAGAAATCCATCCTGCCTGTTGCTGCCGCTGTCTCCCCCGGACCAGTTGGGAGTTTCCCTCGTCTGCACGGCCAGCAAAAGGTGCCTGCCATCCGATGGGCGGTCGTTTATGTTGCGGCTGTAGCGTGCGCACAGTACGATGCACTGCCAATGTTTCGCAATCGTTTATGCTTTGTCGTGACGTTCATGCTTGCTTCCACTGTCTGTCGGCCGGCAGAGGACGGCGAAGCAGCGGACTAGCTTGAATAATCATTCGTAAGACGGGTTCGATGGTTTTAGCCAGTCGTCGTTTTAAAGCATTTGCGTTGGAATGTGTGCATCGCATTGTGATCTCACACAAATGCTGCAGGACAGAGTTTTCATTATTGGTACGATTTCTGACGGAGACACTGTAGTCTTCTATGATTAAATTGTAGTTTTCTAGTTTAATTCCAGTACGATTGTGACTGTGTGTTCACGATTTATTAAATACATTTCGATTTCTTGGGAGATTTAAAGAAAAGTTAGTCTGCATCACTGAAACACATAACCAAAGCAACCATAACTTTAAATTCTTGAAAAGTTTCGAGACTTCCTGTCCACAAGGTGGTACTAGTCTTTCAAACCATCAGGAAGACCTTAAAGAGATTTGTTACGATTTCATTGAAGTTTCACAACATAAATTGAGCATTCTCTCGGCCGCTTCATAGTATACCTTCCAGGAAGGATACTCGGAAGTCAAAGTTTGTCCTTCGCTTCCGTGGAGCCTTTACCTTTAAACAATATGCTGTGGTTTATGCAACATGTTTCGTCTTTTTTACTTCAACTTTACTGTCCCGACGTCTGCCAGCACTTGTCTGAACTTTGGTGAAAACCGCAGCGCATTGCCTGGAGAAACTACAATTGATTGACGGAGAATTCGTTTAAATTTCGTACTAACCTCTTAACACCATCTCCCAACAGTGGCTCATGTCCAAATCTGAACCTCAGGAAATTGGGCACTTATTTGTTTTTATAGAATCCAAGGAATTAATTCTTTGGACTTAGTTTTGTAATTACAACTTTAAGAAAATTTGTGAAATAAAGTATACCGAGAGAGGTGTTTCTCGAACTTTCCAAAAATAGCCAAAAACTAGAGTTCATTCTTCAAGTTTTTCCATTATATAGCTTAAAAAACCTCTCTAATAATACACTAAATTGAAGGTCTAGATCTCTTCCCAAAATTCTAAAGGAATGAACAACCTGATTGTCTGCAATCAGTACTCAAAGCAGAGAAAACAAATTGAAGATCTAATTCAGCCATCGTACTTTTGGAATACGTTCATTAGCACATCGAGATATTTGAAAAAAGTTGTGAATATGTTTTAAAGTTCCACCGAATGGCATGGTCACACAGCTACTAAAAGTCACCATTTCGATGTAATGCTCTTCCGCAGCGCTGCACCACAACGCGCGGTGTGAACCTCGCGCGAACAAAATGCATCGATGCACACAGGAATGCAATGCCTGACCGATGTGCAGCGTGCTTGTGGTGGCCACAGTACCCACCCGGCAGTTCTGTGGCAGAATCAGGTTTTCGCATTTTTCTTCCCATTTTGCATCGTAATCGATTGCCACACTTCCTCCTCCCATCACGCTCGTCATGCGTTTCCCCATGGAGTGTTGTCCGTGCTGAAAAAGCTGAAGCGATGCAGCGAGGAGCACCCGCTGGTTTACACAACCCTCTCCCTCACTGCTCTTGTTCACGTTCATGATCACGCCCCACCCCAGCTTCAACCCGATCGACCAGGCCCCGCGTCCGGATGCGATGGGTTATGTTGTGAAGTTTAATGACTTATGGCGAGCCTATGCTGCTGCTGCCACTGCTGGGTTGGGGTTTGGTACCATCCCATCTTCAGCAAAGCTCTTTGGCGAGTGCTCGAGGCGCTACCGGTCTGGTTCGTCCATTTCATGCGTCCATTTGTTGAATGCTTTTGCTACGGGGTTTTTCGGACGCAAACGCATTTGGTGGTGAGATGAGTTTTTTTTGTGCCTCTTCGTTCTTTTCCGTTGCCTTCCCCCCCGAAAACCCGTGAGGAATGCTAAGGAACCGTCGGGTATTTTTCGATTTCGTTGATCTTCTTACCTTCTCCCAAGCGTTTGGCTTTTGTTTGCTGTCCGTGTGTTCTGTTACCAATTCCCCAGGGGAGGGAAGCTTCGGAACCATGAACGTAACACTAATTACATTCGCACTGGTTTGGCAGTGATTGGGATAGAGCCGTTCGTTGACTTTTTTTTTGGTGTCGCTTGTTGGTGCTGTTGCTTCAGTTTCTTTACCGACGCGAAGTGCTTCGGAATGCCGAAACCGTCACGTGCTAGCCGTAATCGAAACGGCCAAAGTCTTCATCCCTTCCTGGGAGCACATTGCGCGGAGAACACGTTGTCGGTGCTGGGACCTGATGACTGATGTCGAATGATTTTACTTTTCAATTCGGTTTCGTCTCGTGTGATGTGTCTTTATAAAGGCATCACGGCCCGAGCAGGGACCATTTATGACAAATCACCCAACGCGTTGGTTACGAAAATGACCGCGAACCTTTCGAGCCCATCTGGTGGGACGATGTGCCGAAGTCGTTAGCTTCTACGCCGAGGCGCGAGTAAGGGCCACAGATGATGGTGGTGGGTAGTGACCGGATCGACATAATTATGTCACGTAATGTGGCGTGATACGATGGGCTGGAAAATGATTATGTCTGCTCGTGGCGACAATTTTATGCCGGCTGCTTAGTGGGAACCGTCTTTGCTGTGCAAAACAATGGGAAGGGGAGTTAACGCTTGACGATTTGGCGGCCACTGAGACGGTCATTTGAATAGACCACAAATGGGAAGTCGAGTCTTTGAAGTCATTTCGAAGTAAGGGAAGTTGTATTCTCACTACATAAAAATTATGTTATAAAGAAAACTACCTCCCATTCGATTAGGATCTCTTAATAGATTTGACATACTTTTTTGAGGAAAACATTCTTGAAGAATTCATTTACAATCAAGCAAATACAATTCAATCATGTTCACATTACACATGAAAATAGTCCGTAGAAATAATGTTCATTCCCCTGCCATAGGAAAACTCCAAGGAAAATCCATATTATAATGAGCACTCCACATTAAACAACAGCCACATATGGGACAGTGATGCAGAAATAAAACATTTCTCACATGCAACATAGAGCGTAAATGTTTTTATTTTATCGCTCGAACAATAACGGAAATGTTTCCGTTCACACACCAACGCACACGTGTGTACAAATGCTCAATAAACCCGAGTCGACCGTGCTTTATCCGTTCCGGGTCTGTGTTTTATCGGAATTGCGCTTGAAATATGCAGCGAAACATGGATGCGCGTTTACGATCGGTTGATAATATGCTGAAGCGACAACCGTTGTTGCGGTGTCCCACTATCCATCGCGCATCGAAATTTGATGACGGATGTTGGTGGTGCTGGAAGCGAGTGTGGGTGAGTGCTAAATACCCGGCCATGATTCCGGATGTGAGTATATTGTTTAGAACTTGGCAAAAGGCTTTTTATGCGGTGTTATTGATGACGATGTCCCTAACGAGAACGGGCTTTGCTTAGCAAATGTGACAGTGCGCTGAATGTCCTGTTCAACGCATTTGATTGCTGCCATGAATTAATGATAAAATGAGCATTTTGATGGGACTGTTTTAACGATCTCAGGAAGAACTCGTGTCCTGACACTGGAGGACATATCTGTTTTGGGTTTATGATAGGGTGAACATGATTTGCTAATGATTTATATTACAGAAATTAGAGATAAAATTAAAACTCACCGATAGTTGTATAAAATCAATCACTAAATACCATTTATAAACATTAATGCCCGTTCAATGGGTTTTTGTGTGGAGATTGACATTCCGGTGTAATCAGTAAGGGAGAAACCTGTCTGCAACTGGAAACTCTGTGTCAAATATTTGGTCAAACAGGTATTCGTTTTTTTACTTGAAATATATTAATATCACTATATAACTCCACCATCTCACTCCAATGTAGGTTTTAGTGGTGTGATCTCCTTCCTTCCTTCATCGGCACAACAACCTCAAGACATTATTTACCCGTAGCTGGATAGTCAATCCTGCGTACGGGGGTTCGGTCCGGATGGGATTTTGGTCCGGTCCGTTCATGTGAGGATTGGCGCCGCTACCATCATGCCATAGAGCCACTCCATGGGACCCCACTTTAACAGTCACTATACTGTCCGTTGTACGATTTGCAATGCATCAAAAGTCCCATAACAGTCATCATCACTATGACGTGTTCGCGCTGCTGTCAGATTAGACCTCGAGAATTAATGCATTAGACGACATGTTTTCCACTTCAGTGACCCCATATACGTGGCGTCAATCGTTGTAGCTATGCGCACCAATCCTAGAACCATTCTTACCTCCCATCGCAAAAAAAAAACCGACCTGTGCACTGAACTCCTTGCAGCGCAACTTAAATGCGACTGCAACACAAAAATGGCCAAAGAATTGCTCGTTTTGCCATTCCGCGTATCCGGCCAGCACATCTTCTAGCGCGCCCCGTGACTAGACTGGAGCATCGCAACCAGACACGAGTGGGTCCGTAATTGGAATGCATTCATTGCCCCGGAGTTTTCTTTCCAACTGCTGCAACGCCCAAGATGGTTGCTCTGGCGAATGGAAAGCGAGGTCCTGTACGTACCAGTGAAAAGTTTTCCATTCCGATAGCCAGACCGACGGAAGCGCCCGGCCATCAAGGTGAATAAATTTAAATTGCTTATAATCGGATGAGCATAATAAATAAAGCGATTCCTTGCGCCCGGGAGCGAAATGTAAAATGCATCTTCGGCCGATGGTGCAAATGGGACCGAGGCCGGCTGGTGGTGGGTTGCATGTTGCAACGCGCGCAAATAATCATCCTGCCACTCGCCGTGTGCTCGCCGGATTCGATTGACATTGTGAAGCACGCGGTTGGGGCCACAAAGCGACAGTTAGCGATTCACCGCCTATTTTAAAGCCATGCATCATTCGCCGGGCACGGCCTGATGGGTTTCGATCGCGTGCTTTAATCGTTGTAATTACCACCGGTAGGACGCGAACGTCCGGCGTGTAAGATTTATCTATCGGGCGAAAGGATCAACTTTGTCGACCTTTTTTTGTGCCGCCGTGCAGTTCAGCAACGGCACGGGAATAGCGTACGGCGCAGCCTACAAACTGTGGACAGATGTTTCTCATGCCGTGTGCTGCGCGATGGGAAAACATGCGGAAAGAATGCAAAGCACGATGATTTATTTGCACTCGTACCCGGGGTACGGTGGCCGGAAAATGACAATCAAAGTCCCTGCTTTGGTCGCGATTGGCAGCCGCATCACATCGGCTATGACTCATGACAACACAACGCTGTGGAAGCACGCTGCGTTACATTCTTCTCCTCCTGCTTTATCAACTCGTCCGCGATGCCGTTGACAGATAGCGTTGGTTCTAGCGGTGTGTTGCCATCGATCGGGTTCGTCGCTTGATCGAGCGATCAAGTTTTTTGTTTATTCACTTGCTTCGGGTTATTTATGTACTATTTCTGTTCGATCACGTTTGTTGCCCTGCTGCCGATCGATATTCAGCGCAGCCTGGACTGATCGACTATCGGTCATCGGTTGGGCTGGGTGGGGGTTGGGGGGTTCTAGCATTGCCGGCATCTATGATCCGACCATGGCAGCACGTAATTGTGCAACCCAGGGCCGGTTGGGGCGTCTTCCCTCCTATGGTCAATGATAAATACGATGGAAGAGTAATTTATGAGTCTATAAATAGCCCTAAACCGCCCGGGTCTTGGCATTCTTTTTCGCTTGCATCGGGATTGCACCCAGAACCCATGTCCGCGCTGGTTGGATGGTGAGTTGATTCGTCCGTCCGCACGTACCGTACGTACGTACGTACGTTTTGTTGCACGTTGCAAAACGCTTTGCTCAACCCTGCATGGAGGTACGGTTTCTCATGAAGATCTCGCCGCGGTGCAGGTTCAGTGACCGATCGGCTGGACAGCATAACCCCGCCAGTACATTACGACATTGGGCAGATGTTGCGGCGGCCGTTGTTGGTGCTGCTGCTGTTGCTGATGATGATGATGATGGGAGATGGTTTAGACGAACGAACAAAGCATGATCGGAAACGATGATATATTGCCCCATTCGGGTGGCGGATGATCACGTGATGGTGCTCGAGTGCAAAGAGCACTCGGCGTTCAAGTTCGAGGCGAATGGTTCTTGCGAGGTTAGAGGTCAGCCAGCAGTAGAGCTCGTGGTGGAAGGTGCTGACGAGGCACTGGCAAAAGTTTGTTGACATTGTTGCACGGCTCGACGCTTCACCCGCGGTCATAGGGTAGACGATTCCCATGCACCTTTGGACTTGAAGAGATTCAATGTACTGCTTGCCATGCACGGCATGCGGGGTTGATTGATGGATGCCGTTGATCGAGTTATTTGATTCGATAATGGGATACGGTAAGATACGGTGAAACGATCCGTGCCGTTGCGATGGAGTTCTTCCAGCTCCGCGAAGATAATTGAGCAATTTTAATGTCACGGTGTCAGAGTTGTAAGAGCTAGAGAATATGCAGAATATGCAGAGCAAATGAAGCTGTTGCTTTACAGTGTAGCAGTATACAAAATCTTATTGCAACAAATGTTCTTGTGCTGGTTATTGATCGTTTTAAATCTCTATTGATATTATTGACATTATTCCTCTTAATCTGCACAAGTCATTCTGAACTGTCACCAGGGAGAAGCACCAAGGGAGTTGCGTAAATGTCAAGAACCTCCACTTACATCTGCAAACACGTGAGTGCCATTAGGTGGTATGTGGTATGCCCTGGTTTGGGATAGGTTTAGAACCAGCAGATAAGCCACTCTTAATGTGATTACTGGCACGGCAGAAGTAACCACCAGTATCACACATGGTGCTGCCACTCGTAATGGAGCGAAGTAACTGCTCTCCCGGCAGTGAAATAATGCAATAAACTCGTTCTTGTGAAGCAGGGTGAAGTGTTTAGCCTTCACCCAAGCCCACCAATGGAACATGTGCCAGAACATTGCCTCGTGAGGGCAACACTGCTCTGCTCGATGAAGGATGCCAACAATGGCAAGCATGGTCAGCTATTCAACCGCAAGATAATGAATTCGGTTAAATAATTTGCTCCCTTTCGAATGCCGATGGAATGTTTGCAGCCTCTGCAGACCGGAAGCAAAACTGTAAAGCATGCAAATAACTTTCTTGAGGCTACTGATGGTAGCATTCAGATGCCAGAGGTTAAATTCAAAGTGAATGTTGATGTAATTTGTGGAAGATTTTTACATTCTTTGGAACAATCTTGTACTGGTGCGTTCTGGTGCCCTTCTGTTTTACCTCATATGATAATGTACAAACAACAAAATGTTCATTATTTTACTATAAATTCTTACATGATTAAGTAACGTAACCTTATGCAAGTTTGAGTACCATGGAACTTTTGAGTTTTTTTTTATTCAGAACTGGGTCAGAATTGATCCCTAAATAGAAGAATTCGTAGAGTTGACTTCACATTACCAGTACTACAATTTGAGACTTACACAGTTCGACTATGTTTGGAGTTTGGATGGTGGAAGTAGATAACGTACCTAACCTTCCTACAAGCATTTTCCTTATTTCTGACAGCATTGTGGTTTTTATTGTGGTATAGCTCCGAGTAAGATGTTGACAATCATATTTGAAGATCTTCTTTCTTGAAGATCTTGAAGGTCTGATGATCTCTTCAAGTAGATAACATTTGGCAATGCCGGTAATTCTCGGTACAACACGGGATAAATCTTCCCCGGCTCCAGAGATAACTTGGAACAAAAGCTAACTTTCATCTTAGACACTTGAATCTAACTCAAACCAGACCAGGAATCAAGGATTGATTGTGGGGCAGCTTTGCAGATGTTTTGAGGGAATTGCTCAGAAGCTCCGATCCAAAAGATGATTGGAAATTAAACTCAGCTCAACAGCGGGACGTGTCTTGGGTATGAACGAATTTGAAATTCAATTAATCTTAGATTAAAATCATCGCATGAATATCGCTATACATCAAGACAGACACAAAATAACTTACTCCGATCTGTTACACGTTGAGTAACGGGTCTGAAGCAGAAGCAGTGAATTAATAAAAACAAATACCCATTAATTCCACTAGCATCTTCTAGAAATTGTATGCAAATTTGTGTAGAGCCAATGTCCCACGGCCAATTATTTGCCCTTAGTTCTTTCGGACAGCATCTAAAGTGTGTGGATGATGCAAACAAAAAAAGGAAGAACCATCCCAAAACCCTTAGTGCAGTCGTGCAAGACGGACCAAGTGGGTGATAAAATCTAAATTAAAACAGCAAATCCACCGTTACCGGTTAACGCACTTTTCCCTTAGAGGGCAGATAAAAGGTAGAACGTTTCGGGCTGTGGTCGCATAGTGACCGAAAATTCATGCAAGCACCCGCTCGAGCGCATACTAGCGTATGTGTCGGCGAGATGAAGCTGTTTCGGTGGGCTTTATAAAACAAAAAAAAAACATTTTAAATGTTGAAATAACTTCGGTATTGTTAATTTCCATTTTAGCACATTTCATAAGAGCTGGAGTAGGGAATGTAAACGGGAAGATCGGCTTCCACCGTTTCGACGCCAACTGAGGAAAGTTTTCTTTTAATCCATTCAGCTGTGTATTAAATTTACGTCTCATTATCGTCGCTGGCAGAACTTCACTGAAGCAACCACTTCTCTGCTGCCATGGAAGCACTCAGGGAAGTTTTAATCGTGATAATGAGACGTGATGATAGGATAGGAAGGATTGTTTTACATTAACTTCCATTACGAATGCAAATACAAAGCGGAAGGGAATATTACATTCCTGCTCCCGATAAACTAACTTCCTCCATCAATTAATCGCATTGCAATCGATCACAATTCATCATCCACTTTTTATGTGCTAACGAAACTTTTAAAGAGCGGATGAACGATTGGGAAGAATGTAGGTTAAAAGAAAAATGTCAATATTTATTTCCATATTTTCGCTCACGAATTTTTGCACATTTTCCACACCCAAACTTTTGCTTGTATGCGAACCGGGGGTTGTGAAAAAACAGCAAAAATTTTCCATCGATATGCTTTGACAGTTTTTCTCGAGTTGCCGGTTCTTCCCATGCCTTGTGTCACCCGTAGCGTATCATGGAGCGGTTATGCGAAGAATTTACTTTTAATTGAATCGCGCACGAAGCTTTTATGTGGGAAAATGAGTTTTTAAATTGTGTGAGTTAAAACTCCATTAACTGCAGCCGCGATGATATATTTTCCCCAGTTTTTTTTTCTCGTCGTTTTATGTGTGCTTTATGATGTGACAAACGACGGTGTGGAGTGAATTTCGTTTTGCGCGTATGGATGTGTGTGGTTAATGAAATAAACGGGAAAGTTTTAGTCCGGATCATGCATTCTTGTCACGCAAAGGTTTCCTTGCCTGAAGAGCATTACAGCGCTTCCATCAGAGGATTACATTGTGTGTGTATTGCCTCTTGTAATGGTTTTGTTTTTGAATGTTGGTATAGGAAAGAAATTAAATTACGCACGTTTATGGTTTGAATCGGTAGTAATAGGTGTGTAAAACCGTTAACGTACCCCCGAGCTTTCGGTAAATTGATTTGAATTTTCATCGCAGCTTCATTTATCACTGCAGGGTTTCTAAAGCAATGCTTCGTCAACGCTTTTCGGGTGATTGATTCTAGTCTTACATCAATTCCATATCATTAACTGGTCTTGAGTAGTTGCGCTGTTGAGTTGAACGTTGCCGTTTGGAGTAGGATAGGAAACAATTTTAATATACCATGAGCAAATTTTTGTTCTTTCAATCCGATAGCAAACCTTCATCTAATCCTGTTGAACTTTTATTACCCAAAAAACGAAACTACATTCAAAATGGGACACAAATTCACTTTACCTTCTCAAAAGGATCAGTATTTCAGAGCCACTATCCAAATTGAAATGATCTTCGGTCCAAAACACCCCGGTCGAGAAAAAAATCCCTTGAGTGCTTTTCAAACTTCAACTTCTTGGGTAAATTTATCACTCACACACAGTCGTTGCGCGGGAATTCTCCGGCACGCCCAGTGATGAACGGTCACGGTGAACTTTATCACATTTCCCTGCGGCCGATATGTACTACCGCAGCACATGGCGTGGAACACGACGCTCCCACGAAAGGACGCTTGAAATTGAAACGTTTCATCCGATGATGCAATTTGGTCATGTCGTCTTGTTTGCCAATGCATCATTAAGCCTTTTGCAGTGGTGTCGGTTGGTAGCGTGTGTACTACGAAAAGAGACCAATTACATTTATCTTATTTGATGGGTTCCAGTTGCGGTTTCGGTTATGAGACCCGTGAGCCTTTACAACAGAGATGAGATGGTGGAATTTTCTGTCCTTTATGTTTATGACATTATGCCAAATGGAAGGAATTATTAGGATGAGCAAATGCATTTTGTGTTAAAGGACTTTTTTCTAGATGTTTTTTAGATGATAGTACAACGCAAGCGCCTATCAACAAGCGCAGCTCATGACATTTCAAGGGTCTCACTAGACACCACAATCGCAGCAGACATACTTTAATGCAAACACACGATATCACAATGGCACCGCAGCTTATCACAACACCAATACGACGGTCGAAGTGAAGTACGATCCGAGGAGTATAAACGAGTCCTAGGATGGATTTTCACAGCCAGACGCTTGCGTTTGCGTTGTTCTCCTGGCTCAAAAAACCCTGTAATGGTTTATCCTGAAATACAAATAGTGTCTTAGTTATGGAAATTGTTTGAAATTTTTGCATTACTCATGGTTGAATAGATAACATGACGATAACATCTTTCACCAACAATATCTGCGTGTAAAATCTACATTCAACATCTGCGAAAGAAAATTAAACTCCTGAAAGGATTCGCAATGCACAGCCTGAATGTGAATAGTATTTGTGAAAGCAACAGTGAGCTATTTGCATACTTTTAGGCTTTCATAACCCAAGCGAATTAACAAGGAAATTTTTAACACGAAATAATAAATGTTCATTTGACATTGGCAATTATTTATTTATGACTACCTTTCGTGTTTATTGATACAATTTCTACCTTTAATTATATTTTCCATGAACTGGTTTTTATCGTTCCTCATAGGCACAGCATATCGGAGCATCATTGCATGTGAAGTTATTTTCCCACAAATGGTCGTAACACCAGTTTGCCGATGGAAACGTTCAATTACTCCAGTGGCAAAAAAGGATGTTCCATCGTTCGTTCGAACGCTAGAGCTGCAGGCAATCTTTTCGTTCTCGACATTTAATCCGCAACGTTTGATCTGCGATATCGGAAACCGTTCCTGCCGGGCTGCTCACATTTCCACGAACGCGGTATCGATTGTGGCAATGGCATTGCAAAGAAATGAAGCACCTTGTTGCAGCTTACCGCGTTGATATCGGATAGCAATCCCAACTCGTTGTTCCAGTGCCACGATTTTGGTGCCCACTCACGACATCGGGGCCCGGTTTGGGGTCGGTCCACAACAGCGGATCGTAATGTACGACGTGATGGAACTTAAATTGCCACCGCGTGGTGGCGAGAAGAAAAGCAACGAAAATTGCCATTCGGCTAGCTGTGGATAGTGTGCATTGATGGACAATAACTTCTTTCCCGCCCGGGCCGGATCGTGATGAGCCGTGAGATCATCTCGGAGCGCTAATTCTAGTTGTTGAGTAGTTGCGTTCTCGGATGTTCTTTCGGATGTGCAGGCAAAGGCAAAGGCTCAATTCGATCGGCCATTTTACTAGTACCGCTAAGTACGCGAAGGGACACCATTCCGGGCACTGATGTACCGTTTGAAATGGAGCCGTAATTGCAGTCATCTCAGTGACTTCCGGGAAAATTGGTACGACAGTTGTGACGTGATATCAGTGATTCGTTTCCTGGAGCACGAATGATTGAACAGGACGCGAGAACTAATCGATTATTTCCTCGGGATGTGGCTGCATTAGAGGGTCGAAATCGTGAGAGATTTTTGTGAGGCGTGAGATACCAACCACGAACGGTGTAAATATCGTTATCCGGGTTGTCCAATCCGACACAGACGTCTCATGGGAAACCTTCAGTTCAAAATTTGGACCTTGTACGAATAGCCACCAACATGGCCCAAGGTCCATTGAAGCATACTAACATGATCGGATTCGTTTAAAGAACAAAGGTTTGCCGGGGGAAAATCCCAGGAAAGGGCACGGGAAATAGGACCAAAAGCGATATTGCGGAATATTCATGAAAATAATCGAACATTTGTTGCACATTCTACGAAAAGGATGCTATCGGACTGGTTGAGATATTGTTCTAGGTACGTTTAATTATACCTCCCACATCAATAATCGTTTGTTTCGCCGAAGCATCACATTATTTCGCATTATCTTCGATTGATGGGCCAACTAATGGTAATACCTTTGGGGTGGTAAAAGAATTGTTATTACCGGTACGACGGTAGTGATAAGAGTCAGTCAATCAGTCTGAGAGAGTCAGTCTGAAATGATTGCTAAAATCCATCTTTCAGGGTCCGTTTAAATACGCCTTGTTCTTTCCCATTCTCCTTCTTAATTGGATCCGTTTGATGTCGAGCAGAATTCGCTTCTTCGCTGCCCTTATCTCACAACGTTTAATTGAAATGGTTGAGTGTTTTATTTAATTCGCAAACCGCACTCGAGCTGAAGGTTTCAGTCGGCAAGAAGAAGTTGTGCGTTGTTATCAAGATTAACACATTTGCCTCGGTTGCCGAAGATGCAGCTGTGCAATGCCTAGGTAGTGCCACGACCGGATGAGTCTCCGGAGTGTTGTACAACATTTTCATGTCTATTATATCCTCGTGTACTTTACGCACAGTGCGAACCAGCACAGAACACAAACAGAACAGTGGGTTTTAAAGGGATGGTTTACGAATTGGCACCTTCATGCCTCGTTCGATCGGGCTATGGGTGTCCATTAACGTAAAACACGTCACGTACTCCGGTGCTAGAATAGTCGTTTCTCACGACCTTTCAGGACATGGATATCTCCAGTTACAGCCAGGGCACAGTGATACCATTGGGTGGACAGATGGAGCATTCTCATGGTATCGTACAAAAAATATTCAGTAGCTACTTATTTGTTTTATGTTCTTTTATTGTTGTTATAAAATTATATGTTCTTTTGATGTTTTCCCAATAAAAGCATTACCACATATGTAAACGAAAGTAAAATTGGGTTTTCTTCTTTATAAAGCTTTTTCCTACGACAATTATATTTTTTCATTGTTTGAGCATACTTCCAACGAGTGTAAATTTTTACAATAACTTAGGTAAAATATAAATAAAATTAATTTAATGGTAAAATATAAATGAGTTTGATTACCACAATAGTAATTTTCAATTTTCGTTTGTTTTTATAAACAAGTTTCTAAGACTGCGCCCTAACTTCGAAGTCCTAGAACTGCTATTTGCGAGAGACATATAAAAAACGTCCGTCCAATCTGGTCGAATTAACCCATAGTTCCAGCAACCAGTCCGCCCGATAGCATTACTGATAATCCTTCCGTAAGTGTACGTGATCGGCTCGCAGCAGGATTCTCATCGTCACTCGAGCATCCGAGTATCGTATAACTCTAGTATAATTCTAGGCGGGTAGAAATTACACTCGTACAGCGCTAAAGTAAGTGTTTTTCACCTTTTATCAGCTCGATATCGTGAGCGCGGACGATTCGGTGTTGCTCGGATGGCATCTTTGTCGTTCCGCTCATCAGTTTGAAGATGATTCCAAGTTGCCATACATTGTAGGCGTAATGTATTCGGCACGCTCGCTAGTTACTACTCTGTAAAAATCTATCATGCGCTAGGATCGGTTGTAAGTATGTTGGTGTCTATGTCGTTGCTTGCAGGCTCAGATCTTGCCTTTCCATCCAAAAGGAGCGGAAAATCGCTGAAATCACTGAGCTAAGAAACACTGAAGCTTTGTTTGCCTTTTTATGTTGGATTTTCATAGTGAACCATTATCAGCATCGATAGACGGAAACGAAGCAACTTTTCATTCGGAGACATATTGGAATGGTTCGTCAATAACAATCTAGTCATCTGTCGTTTTTTTTTTGCGAATGAACTGTCATAAAATTAAAACCCTACGAAGATACTGACGCTCCATTCGACACTCACTGAGCAAAACTGCAACTTCCGCTTCCGTTGCAACTGTTCGAAACAAGAAAAGTAATTGAAAAGTTCATGAACTGTTCTGTATTCCTTACGACAAGTGCTGTAAACATATCGAGATAACTTTGCAGTGTTGTAAGGTGGAGCGTTCATCAATGAGCACGAGTTCGATTTAACCGCCCAGCGAGCTAAGTTGCTGAATGATTTAATATTCTAGCATGCTTTATCGCTTCGTTTCCGATTGCTTGCAACGGAGTAGCAAGTTGTAGTGGCAATCTTCTTTTAGCCCAAGCATTCCCTTCCACAATGAGCTTCTCTTCCCGTCATGTACGTCGTTGATGCTAAACATCTGGTTTCACGAACAGGTTCTGGTGTGGAACTCTGGCACAACATAAAGAAAAGATTCCTTTCAGCAAGACTTATTACTTGCTGTTCACTAATAATAATCATTATGCACAGCCATTCTTCAGGCTCGAAACACAAAAAAAGAGGAAACACCACTGCCGGTAAAAATGTCCTTAAGCGTCGTGCGTCCGTGGCTAATGTCTATGCATGATTTTTTAATTTATTATGATAATGTTGCCGTTTGCGTTCGTGCTGCAGAGCATCACAATAATCACCATTCTGTTTTTTTTTTGTTGCTTCCATTCTTGTTTCTTCCACCACTATCCCGCAGGACATGTGTGTGGATTACCGTACATCCGCTACTGTTCTGAGCGTGGTGGTACATACCATGCATTGCATTTTCATTCATAAAAACACACATCATGAATATACGCACAAAAAACATAAACTGAAACGAACTATGTAACAGCACAGCCCAAAATGCTGTTAGCCTGGGAAAGAACCGAGAATATCAGCACTGCAGGCCGTTGGTTAATGGAGTTTCTGTACATCATCTTCGTCGTGCCTGAACATTCACGTCACCGTGCATGGTGCTTAAGTGTCACATGCACTTATTAGCTCCACAAGAAATGCACTACTAATTTGGAGGGAAAAGGTATGGCAACGAGTCCTCCGATATGCACACCATTATGCTTTCGGGCTGGAAGGACGATATAATGTAATGCTGATGGGATGGGTAGTTTGCAGCATTCGGCACCTGTTTGCATATTACCCAAGATATTCCGACAACTGTGTGTCCACCGGTGGAAGTTAATTAAGTGCAGTAGTTTAACATCATCATCGTTGAGCGAGCAGCATGTTTGACGGAGATGAAACTTGGAAGCAGCATTTGAAGGTGTTTCATTATGTGTAATGTCGTACATGAGCAGTTCGTGCTACTTAATGAGCGGTAAATACTGCTTAATTCGACTGATTGATCTTCTGATAGAGCAGTGTAATCATTCTGTACGCGTATGAGAATGCCTGGACACTGATAAGCCTTTCTGGTCATTTACTTTTTTAAGCACTATGGACTATGGAGTCTTGAGATGTTGCACTAGTGTTTGGAGCTTTAATTATTTAGTAAAGAATAAAATTACTTTCCAAGATTAAAAAATGAAACTACCATCTTTGATGTCCCTTATTGTAAAGCTATTTCTTGGCGAATGTTGTTCCATTTTGAAGAAGATGTTAATTCTTTCACGCGATCTCAACTTCAGCCTACTATGCCTCCTCTGTTCTGTATCTAAAAAGACTTTACGAGCTGGAGATTTGGTGTGGGATTCCATCGATGTCTGGTGAGTTTAAATTCGCTTCATGACTTTGAGGTGGTCAAATAGCTATGAGAGTTCATAATGGTATTGATTTCTATACGGTACATCCTCGAATATATGGTGAAAATTCCTTAAAAGCTTTTCAATATCTTCAAAGCCTTTTTTTCGTAATTCACTCTCTAAATTGTTTTGTGTTGTTCCAGGAGTTGATTCTTTCGAGGCTGAACAGTATTCTGTACTAGGGTCGTTAGCTTACTGACTTCGGATAAGCGCCAATAGACAACACCAAATACGTGCTGCATATTTCACAAAGAATGCAAATGAATCGCACTGTTATTAAATCGAAAATAATTTCAAAATCTTCATTTGGCCCTAATTGAATCGTGTCGACCATGTACCACGTTGATCACTTCAGTCACACTGCATCTTACACTACACTTAACATTTTCCATCCCTCCCAGCAATTGCCGCTTGGGTTGAGAAGAAAGCGAAAGGATTCTGCTTCAGCCCAAAGCAGCCGACCAACCGTGTTTTACCGTGCCGCCACAAAATGCAACCACTTGCCGAAGCGCTGCACGTTTTCCTGCTACGCAGCAGCCATTTTCGGAAGCGAACGAAATCAGGATAAAGTTTCGTGCTTGGCATAATTTAAAGCCTTCCTGTGCCAACCGGAATGGTACGGGCATTACCGAGCCAGCATTCATGCTTGGCGCTGCTTGGATGCCAACCGAATGTCGTTTGACTGTAGCGGTTGAAAATGGGATTTTCAATGCATCGAATCCAAGCTTCCAGCCCGAATGGGGTTGCTCGTGCTTTTTACTTCTGTTTTTTTGTGGTATTATGGTGCTCCAGTCTTGAATTTCCCTCCCGTCGGTTCGTTTGCAAACGTTTCAATCCGGAAAATGTAAATATTTTTACTCTTTCAACAACTTAATGCAATTGTTCGTCACACTTCGCGGTGGAAGGCGAATACTCGCTTCCCCGATGCAAGCAATCCCGCATCAATCGGACCGTCGCGTGAAGCACGCGAGAAAACGCGGTCTCTGTACGCTGTAGTCCAGGGAAAAACGGTGCGCGCGTCTCGCACCCTTTTTCCACCTTGCCATGGAAGTCAAGGACTTGAGAGCTTTATCTCGCCGCTTCGCTACGGAGATGACACCGCACCACCATTTGGACGCTGACGGTTTCGAGTGTGCTGGAAGGAAGTTGCCGGGCGAAATTTTGTGGCGAAACCGTCGTGGTGTCGTAAACTAGCGCAAATGTGATAAATGATTCAACCTCTTTCGGGTGGAAAACGACGTTATGCTTCTGCTGCTGGCAACAATGCTGCACTACGCAGACGGCAAGGTCCGGAGCAAGGCCAGGGTTTTGCTTCACATCAACTACATTTTAATGTTACAAAGCCAATCGGAAAGCAAAAAATCCTTCCTTTTGCCAAGTACCACAATAAAATGTGCTTAAATTTCGTACGTCCAAAGGCACAGGAAGTGTAGCACACCACGGCAAACGGGATGGCTTAGAACCGCTGCTATTAAAAGCGGCGCATGAGAGTCCTGCGCGGGGTGGATGGAAAAAATGCAAAAGAAAGGGAAAATAAATTGCACTTTAAATTCATTACGAATAGAACGAATTTTCTTCGTGTGTAGCTTCGAAGAAGTGTGCAAGTTTGTAACCTGTTCGGGCGGCCAACGATCTCGGGCGAGCTAATGGAACCCAAGCACCTAATACATTTGCGTGTTAATTCTTTCCCCCGGAACAAAGTGCTGCCAATGAATTTCGATGGTGTAAAAACAAGCTGCGCCAAGGAGGGGACAAAAAGAAAGGGAAGCTAATATTTTGGGACCATCACCATAAGGCTGTTGAGCGAAGGATTCTTGCACAAATAAGAACGAATATTGGATTTGTGTTGCCTGCCCGGGAGCAGAACGAACATGTGGCGTTCTTTCATGATTTATTTTTATTGGCCATGTTTTTGCTTATAGACTCAGTTCTCCACAAAAAAAAAACACACACACATACACGTCCCGACACGTGTACCACGTGTGAGCGGAAGAAACACGATAACCAGAAGCCTATAAATTGATTATCTCATCCCAAAGCGGTTCGAGTGCTTTCTGTTGTTGGATGCTCACCGGTGGCATTGATAAACAGTCGACAATTTATTTGAGTGCATGTACTTTCCAATACAATCAGTTTGTGCTGTAGTTTAAATATCCTCCAACGAACGTTTGGATCGAGAACAACACTTGAAAATCCCAATACCGAAGGGAAGAATACGCAGTGGTCGACTTTAAATGTTGCTTGAATGTAGAAAACCAAACAAACGACACTTAGCAATATCTATCGGTGAGGAAGAGGCCATACGCTGCTGTTAATGTGGGTTGATCGTTCATTTCCGCTACCCCGGAAGACTAAAGGACCTTCAGAGCTTGGTACAGTATCGTTTTTTTTATTCGTCGCTAGCCGTTAATCCATCGATTCCGGGCGGGATGACCTTGCAGAATTATGGATGTATTAACTACACAGCTCGTTCGTTCACCGCTCCTGCCATCGGGGTGGTCCCTTCCGGTAAATGAGCTAAATCATCTCATCCTCATGCTTCCGGGTTTATACCACATCAGCTTCTTTCTGCCCGGTATTATCACATTTCGCCGTTAATCACCGGCGATTATCGTTCGGCACCGTTTTGTGTGTTCATGACGCGCCATTTGGGGTGGTTGCATAATAAACTGGCAGTTTGCTATGTAGCGGAAGGTTGGTTCACGGTTTTAAAGTGATAAAACCCGTGTTTTACAACTGGACCGCTTAATGTGCTGGTTAGATGGCGCGTTAGATGTGTGGCAGGCCTAGCAAAATTAAATTTTATTCACTTAAAACACTTACACTGTTTTTATTACTTCACTATTTGCGGTGTTTTATCGTACTTTGGGTCAATCGATTTGGCTTCATACTTTTCGAGGCAAGTTCATGTTTTTTTGTTGAATTTATTATGTCAAACAACAATAAAAATAACAAATGAAATGAGTTAAATTCCTGAGAGCAATGAAGTTCATTGAGAGCCTACTTTAATTTAGTTTTTTTTAAATATTCTTCAAGTATTAGCCTTTAGTCCGATGACAGCACTATGGGAATTAATAATTGAATATGGTTAGTTAACGGCGAATTTAAAAATTTGTTAGAATCATTTAAACAAACATTGTTTTTAAAGCTCTTCTTTGTGTGTTTTTATATATTTCGAGGACTTTAGGGCTATTTGATATAACTTCAAGTGAATTTACCATTCAGTGAATTTACTAGAAATTTAATCAAAACACGAGATATAATTGTAATGCAGCAGCATTCACGAAACTTATTTTCCTTCATTTACTACTGGCGCTATTTGCTAGCAATCTTCCGGATGTACACACACTGGGTAGCCCAACCATTCGGACGATATTAAAAAATACGACCCACCCGTCCGGGGCCAAAGGTACCGTACCATCGTTCTATCGCAACGCAGAAATATATCCTGTAATAACGGGCTATCGCTGCTTGGGTGGGAGACAAAAGGGCATCGCGAGACGACCGGTGGCAGGGATCACTAATCCAGCGAACAATTAACCCCGTAACTGCTGGTCGGAGTTGCAGTCGGAGGAAAAGTATTCTCCGTGAAGCAGCGATGGCATCATCGCCACCGGCCTGCCGGATCGAATGCAGGCAAGAAAGAATGAAAGAAAATTAATCCGACAGCCACGGAACAAAGAACATCACCCGATGGTAGTGCCACCCAACACTAAACCCCTAGGCAGCCACCCACCAACACGTACAATAAATAGACAACCCGCACGGACGCACGGGAACGGGAATATTTCTAGGAAAAATGCAATCCGATGTCATTCGACGGGGCGAACGGTTGATTGGATGCTGGATGCCACCAGCCGGAACGCTTGACAGGCATAACTCCACCGGTGGGGAGGGAGGAGGGGGTGGAAGTGTACCTCCAACCAACCCCTTCGTTTTTCGTGCACGAAATGCACCGACATGCATTCGAAACATGTCGACGGATTCCGCTTGCCGAGTGTGAATGTCCTGTTAGGTTGTGTTGTTTTGTTTGCTGCACATCATCATCACCATCATCATCATCGTACCTCCAAGGGACGATGAGATTCCATTTTCATCGTTTCGGTTTTGTGTCACAAACAACAACAAGAGAAAACAAACCAGTAGCTTAAATCGGTGGTATGAAAGTTGCATTTGTGTGACGAATCTCTCCATCCACATGCACACTGGACATGCGGCGCGGTCTTGTCGTCGGGCCCGAGGTGCCGTTATTGAAATGACAGTTGCTTTTCCTCGCTATCTCTCATTAGCTGTTTGATATTTTTTTAATTTCAAATTGATATTCAGAAAAAAAACACAGTAAGCACAAAACCAGTGCCAGTGATGGTGTGCGCTCGATGAAGCAGGCAGTTATTTTAATGGATAAATGTCATAGCGAATTTGGGTCAGATTCTTTTGATGGTGGCGAAGCACACACAAAAAAATATGTTGATAAAGTTCTTCTTCTGGACCCGGGAAGCTGCCGGCTCGTGTAACTGGGTCAAGCGTTTGTGCGTACCGTGCAATGTGGGCATAACGGGCAGCAGAAGCTGGATAGCAATTAGTAGATTAACTCGAGGATATTTACCGACTGCCTGGACACAAAAGCAGGGAAAAGAGTTGGCGAATGAAAGTGGCCAACAACTGAAGATATGTGCTTTTTTTTTTTAAGAGAGCTTGAAAGCATTACGTTTTACGATGTGTTTTATGCTATAAGTGTAATGGATAGCAAAGATACTCAATTGAAGATGACATAAGAAATTAGGTATAAATTTATAAGTTTCACGCATATGGGAACAAGTATTAGATACATATTCACTAAAGTTTATTACCTTTTCGTAGAATATGGCTGTGAACAAACAATATCTAAATCACCTAGACATGCAGCAGAAGTATCAGAAGATTCTCCAGAGAATATGACAGGGAGATACTAGTCAGAATATGGTTTGTTCGTAATCCTGCCAGAAGTATTCACAATATTCAAGCAGTTATAAGAACAGAATTTTGATGTCGGCTAAGTTGTCGTGCCCAACTCCATTATACAGTCAGCGAGTGTGAGGATTTAATGCCATGCCACGTGCCGATGTCTCTATCACTTAATATTGGGCGATGACAGTTAGACCAGGCTACTGGGATAGAAGAACGTAAATAATGTATAATGTGACGATATTGGATGCTTCATCAACGATGGTGACATTCGTCCCTGTATCAGTTCAGTTTCTTAGAGATCATAATGGACTCTCAGATAACATATTTAATTAGAATTCTCTGACATGTGGAGCTGGTTACAGGCGGAAGGGTTGGTCATGTCAGTAGAATGGCACCGAACGATTATCTTTAGGTCTTCTACATAGGCAGGAAGGTTCTAAGCCAAAATGTAGATGTAATTGATCATGCATTTGACTGATCTTGACGGTCATAGACTATTTAGTTCATTTCAACACTGAATCTCAGGATGTTATGCGGATGGCATCAAGAAGATCCCTTATCAGATTAACCTTTATCTACAAGATACAAATACAAGATGGTATGAGGTTTAAGACTATTTGAGGGTTGAAAGTCTTTTCTACTCAATTCCTATACCACTGAGATCTCGTCGGACATAGCGTCTTCATGTACCAATGTACACGGAATATCTCCATTTCCTTGAACGAACTAAGAGGTTAGTTTATCAAGGATTCTGGACTGATCAGATTGTCAGAGGATAGGGACTGGCTTTTGCCTCGTTAATCTCCAATCCGAGGTTTTTTGTCACCTGTTCAATCCTTTGGTAAGCATGCGCTACGTAGGAGAGCCGTAAACCAATGGTGTCTATGTCATCAGCGTATGCCAGGATCTGAATTGACTTACAGAAGATGGTTCCGGAAGATTCCACCTCCGAGTCGCGCATGGCCTCTTTCTAGCTCTTGAGCTCTTCGTGGAAAGCTAAAGGAAACTAATGCAAAAATTGACATAATGTTATAGCAATATAACATCAGCTCAAAATTAAGAGAAACACTACAAACTCCGCTTCAATTCAGTGAATATTTTTCATAATCCGTCGTCCGTCCGGCCATCCAAAAGTTGAACATGAAACACACTTTTATGTAATTGAACACCGAACCCCACACTTTTGTGTTGTGATTACGATCGTCCCCAGAGACACGCGAGCAGATCGGTCTCAGTGTCAAGTTCAAGACGTGACTCATAATAAAAAACGTTTATCGTGTTCGTCGGGCGATGAAGGTGAACAGATTTGGGGAATCATAATTTTTCACTGCACGTTTTGGTTCTGTTTTATTTTCGTCGCCGTAGGGCATTGTTTACAGGGTAGAGCAAACGATTTTTTGCTGGTCGATGGGAATGTTGGGTTTTTTTTTCTACACGTAGCATAAATTCGTACTGTTGCATTTTGGTCTGAAATAACTTCTTTTTTCCCTCCTTCTTAAGCTGTAAAGTTGCGAAGAAGCTGAGCTCAACCAATGGAGTGGAGCAAGGATGAGATGAGGGTCTTCAAAAAATTTGTTCCACAACGATGTTCTTTGCTCCTCCATTTTTTTTGGTTTTGCTTCTGGGGAGATGAATCCCTTTGGGGCATCCAATAACTCCATACTTTTTAGCGGACGGTTCGGGCCGACAGCAAATGTGTGGGGCTGTGTATTCTACCTCTTATTTGTGTGTATGGTGCGTGTTATTAACGAACTGGAATGTTTGTCTCGGTGAGCTTGCTTGGGGAGCATCACGCCACACCACGCTTTTGTTTTCGGGGTTTGGGGTTCATTTTCATGCTTTGTATGTTTTGTTTTGTGGCGTTGGGTTCTGAGAGCCCGAACGAACACGGGTTAATAGGCTCTCGTTTGCCGGAATTTTCTTCTGCTAGAATCCATCCCGGACGCTGGAATGTGCGCCCGTCTCGACACGGTTTGAAGGCGAAAAAAAGGGCAAACCTCTACGAGGAACCATCATTCGTCTGGCGTGTAATAAGCCCGAAGAGTGAGTCCGCTGGTCGGTGTGTTGATTCCACCGTGACTGCGCCGCTGTCATCCTGGTGGGTCGAAAACTGGCCAAATCATGCTGAGCGTACTGGGGCTGGGTGAGTCGCTTTTATTGACACTGTCACTTAGGAAGCGGATCACCCCTGCCCAGAATGCCCGATCCGAGCGGAGAAAGGTATCGCGACCCGGCTGCGGGAATATTTGTTTGTGGAATCAATTTGAAGCTTTCAAACACGCACGCAGCGGCCCTGCGTCCACCGGGAGTTGGGGTGGTGATCTGGTTCTACCTCTACTACCACCCAATTGGCCATCAAATTGTGTTACGCTTCTAACGCGATACGGGGATCGTTTTTCTCCGCTGTTGTTTACGAGAAAACTTCCATTTTCAACCCCAAATAATCGGCCCATTCGTAACGGTGAAGAAAGGTTGATGATCCGATCGGTCGGTTGATCCGTGGAAGGCATTTTTGGTCCATCGCCACGAAGCCGGTTCCAGCAAAACAAGGGTTACTTGCAGCGCGGAGCGTTGCTGTGTGTTTGGTCTTTTTATGTCACGATCAGAACGGTGACATTGTTGCGCAATAAATTCGTGGTAAAAGGTAACGGGATCGGAATTGGAATGTGTTTGTTTTGCTGTTCTGCTTACAATCGCGCGAAGCAAAAGCGTCCCAAGCCAAACGTGCGATGATAATAAAGTATGCAAAGCATAGCGGTTTAATAATACAAAAAAAAATACAGCGAATCATCCGCTAAAGTATTCGATGTTTTGTGAACGACTTCGATGACACTGTATTTGTGCACGGTTATGCAATAGGGACAAAAAACAATCGACATATTTTACTGTTCAGGTATACGGTAAGCGCGATTCGTTTGTAATACAATTAAAATGCTCTAAGTAAATATCATGCAGTTGAAATCATAAAACTGGTGCGTATGCTGCTAGTAAGCATGATGGAAAAACGCTCATCATCATGACACTAAAGTTTATGTCGACTATGTCGACTTCGGTTTACTCAGCTGCCTTTTTCAAACGATTTGAAGTAGTGACACTGACAGCCCCGCAGTGGCGACATCTACAATTGTTAGCAGTTTTGGTGTTCGAATGGAAACTTGGAAATATCATCATTTTCATTAAATGTGTTAAATAAATTATTGATTTATTTTAAAAATTTGTTAAACAATCATAAAAAAGTTATATTTTTATAAAGTTATAATTTGTTTAAATGATTTGTTTACTATTGAACTCATGCTAATGTGCTGTCAAATTTAGTTAAATTCTCGCATACCCCTGGAAGAATTTACATCTCCATTCCATTCATTCCACTTGTCCTTTTTTATGTTACTGATGTGTATAAAGCGCATTACGACAAACAGCAAAGATATTTTGTTTCGCCCCTTGCGTCCTTTTAGTTTCTCTCCTTAAGGGGTGTGACAGTAGCAAAACGATAGTTAAGAACACTAAGGAAACATTTGATGAGCATAACAAATTTCGAACAAAAAGCCAATATTTTTTTAAACGAAGGATAAAAATTGTTCTTAAATTGCTCACATTCATGTTGCAACGAAAGGGAACGGATCATAGATAAGTTAACCGAGCAATTAAAATAATTCTTCCCTTCTATGGCCCATTACACCACCCGTTTCAAAAACGCGAAGGTCGAAGACCGAAGATCTTTTTAGCACAATACCATCAGAAATCTCTTCACGGACCATAGAGCCTCGCCTGGTTGACTGTGCTGTCCTCTGTTGCATTTTTCTCACCGACAATGAAGGAAGACGCTTCTTAGTCTCTTCCCACCCCCCCTTTCCAATGCTTTCACTGAAACGAATCTTCCCGGGGCTGGCTTATTATGGATGCTTTCAATACCTTCCGGGTACGGCGCAGTTGAGGTGCGGTGTTTGCTGATAAACCTCCACGGTAAACCACGGTGTGCAGGAGTACGCGTGACGTTTCGAGCTAGCGGTCGTAATGCTCAGCTCTACAAAATGTGCTTTGTTGACCGGCCTGACGAGTATGCACGAACCTTCCCAAGCTGCCATACTTGATAGCCGGGTACGGAGATGGTGGATTCCTACCACCGTAGGCAAACATGCTCGTTTACTGCCCAAAGTGTGCAGTACCGTCAGCGTGCTGTACCGATTATGCTTGTGCTGCCCTATTCCATTTCGTTGCATTTGTTTGTTTTGCTCGGCACTGTAGCCTTTTGTCGTCAGGCTGAAGATGCACATGCACACACACACATACACATAAGCCCAAAATCCCCCCACATGGCAGTGGACATTGTGCTGGAAATGCATTCCCGCAGCAAAAGATTTCTTCTTTCGTACGCTTCCAGAAGTTCTAGCATTCTTTTTTTGTGTTTAGCGTGATACTTGCTGACTTTTTACGTGAATGTCTCTACTATTTCATTTCCTCCTCTCACAGTCACAGTCATTTCTCTTATCTTAGCCACTTGAAGGTTTTCCGGTGCATCCAACGCGGTAGGGATGGTATCAAAAGGCACTCTTTCACATCGCCAACCACCTAACGAGATTATTGTTTTGGTACGTTTTGGGGGAGTTTTTATTGCCCTTTGGGCGGGCGGTTGGTTCGGAGATGTGACGCTTATGGTTTCGCTGGGATTTAAAAGCCATTGTCAGGTGAGCCTTTATAGCTGTGGTGTGATTTCATGCAGGTGTGGTTGAAGATTTAGTCGAAAAGTTAGTGCAGAATGCTTTAAACAACCGGATTCTTATTCAACAATTCTGAAAGATTGATTGCCTCTTTGTTTGTATTTATATTTTGAGGTTTCGCGTGTAGATAAACAACACGATTGCTATACATTTTGCCAAAATATTTACAATAATCCATTTATCACCAATTCTTGCTTCAAAACTTAAAGACAAACTCTGACGGAACGAACCGAACAGCAAGAACGATGTGTGGTTCAGGAAATAAAACGAAACCTCACCAACACTCGCACTCCGTTGGCAAAAGGGTTTTGCGCGGTTTGAAAGCGCCCGAACGCGCACCTTAGCCTCGGAAGATGCGCCAGTGCTTGTTAGAAGCTGAAAGGTAGGCAAAACCAAAAAAAAAAAAACTCGCACACACATTCACCACAAGCGACGACGACGAGATGTGACGGGTGGTGTTGACGAAAGGTGTCAGAAGGCGAAACTGCCTAAGGGAACGCACAAAGCAAAAAGGGATACGGTTGCGAAAGACCAACCTGTGTGCAAGACGAAAAGAAACGAAGAACCGGAGAAGAATAAAAAGGAAGGAACGAAAACCCATCGAGTGAAAGAGTAAAAGGGAAACAAAAGAGCAAAAAAGAAAAGAGGTAAAGAAAAGAACGACATAGTAATTGAGAAGACGTGAAAGAAGTAAAGAAATACACTTTAAAATGTAAAGAAACGGAAAAAACACACACGATTGTACAAAAGAAAAGGCAAGAAGATAAACTGTACAAAACTGAGACTCTAATGCTCGCGAGAAGAGCACCCGGGAGGAAAACGAACGAAGTGAATGGTGGGATGGGAGGAAGGAGGGGGAGGAGGGGGGGGGGGGTGGTGGAAGATGAGAAAAGAACGGTCTGGTCAAACGGCCGTTGTAAATTATACATCTTACATTACTGCCAGGGAAGAACCACCAAACCCGCGGTGGTGAATGAAGTGAACTGGAAGGAAAAGAAGACAGAAAACAATAAGAAGAAGAAGAAGAAGGATAAACACACACATAGAAAATTGTTTAAATTAAGAAAAGGAAACGTACCAAGAAGAGTGCCCAGTTGGAGGAACCAGGATGCTGGGAAATGCTGAAGAAGAGCAAAGCACACACATTGGCGCAGTCGAGTGCAGGGTTCGCTGTCCTGTTTTCCAGCTTTACGTTGATGTTGTTTCTTTTACACGGTGCAGACGCGCCGTGCGCGATTACGCGATCGTTCTCGATCGCCCTCGGATCAGGTGAGATAAAGCGGACGCCGCACCGGGCGTCGAAGAGAAATGCAAAGAAAATGCTGCCAAAAGGCAACATGGAAACAGCGCGCTTCTGGCCGGCTGTGAGGCAGAATGAATCTCGGTGTGGTGTGATAGGAAATAAGTGTGTGCATGTGTGTGTGCACGCGTGAAAGCGAGAAGTCCGTAATGGTGTCTCGCAGAACTTTACGCCACTTGGCCAAGGTGTGCAAACGAGATGGTTGAGCGAAAGAAAGCAAAGCAAAGGGGAGAAAGAACAGCCCGAGAAGATGCGCCATCGGCAGAAGGTGCCTCTCTGTGTGTGTGTCCCGCGGGAAGGGGGTGTACAGAGGGGGCGGCCTGCGTCTGTTTTCCATCCCGGCGGACCACACCTGGCCCGATCGGGCGCCCGCTGGAAATGCGTTAAGCGGGACTGTTCGAGCCCGGCTGCGGTCAATTGTGCAAGATCGTCCGAGAGAAGCGGGTCGCTTTCGTTCTAGTGCTCTGGTGCCGTTTTCGCTGCTGCTGCGGACTTTGTGACAGAAAGATTGGGTTGACGGTGGTGCTACTAGCAAACAGTGTTTGGCGTGCAGTTGGTTTTTTGTTTGGTTTGGTTCTGGTGTACCACTGCAGCAGAGCGAACGAGTGTGGCATTGCCGGGTGTAAACAGCCGCGTGTGCAAAACGGAACGAAAGCGGCAGCGTGCCAGATCGTGTGATTTTGTTGATCGAGCTCTCGAACCACCGAAGCAATCCAGTGCGATCGTACGCAAATTCAAAGCCTGAAACATGAAGTCCATCATTTTGTGTCTGGTGTTTGTGCTGGCGTACGCAGGAGGTAAGTTCACCCCGGTAGTGATCCGCAAACGTGACAAAAGACTGCAAGTGACGAACCTCTGGTGGTAGAATGTCTCGATCAGGGGGAGGGTGTTTCTTTAGCGAAAAGCATCTCGCAAACCCCGAAGAAGTGGGGAATTGTTTTTTTTTATGTAGGAAGAAAGAATCTTTTCCCATTATGAGGTGATGCCAAGAATAGCAATAGGAAATGAAGCATCCATTATGAGGAGACACAAAGCTGATGCCAGAGGATGTTTCATTAGCGCACACAATGAGCTCCTCACGAAGACGTTGCAGTTCTGAGGCCTCAGACCTAGTTTTCTCTCATCGTTTCCCACAGCGCTGCACCTTTCCGATGCGGAATGAGTTTTTTCGATTGATGAACCACTTCATTCACATGTCCTCTTCCGGTGTTGCAAATTGAAATGAAGATGCAAAACGAAAAAAGAACTCTCGAACTTCAAGACACTCAACACACCCCGGCATAGATACCCGGGTGTAGCCCAGCACGGTGGTTTCCGTTGGACAGAAAATCCACCCCGTGGCCGGCTGTCACTGTAGCAAGGTACCATTAGGATTGGTTGCGCGCGGGTCGCTCGCGAACGTTCGCCAGGTATCGGAAATTAAATTTATTCTTTGCGCTCAAGTCGGCGGAAAGAGCGTGCGCGGATACGGTCCCAACGGTCCAAGTGGCGCGTTGCGATGGGAAGAAACAAAAAGCCACCCAGCCCAGAGGGCACTGTTAGCACTGGTGCACGCTGCGTGCGGAATCACCAATGAGCGCTCCACATGAACTTCCACATGGGGACATCAAGCGCTCGGGCAAACGATGCACGGTGCAGTTGTGAAATTGAAATAAAGACTCCCATCTCGTCATTTGTTTCGTGGATGATTCTCGGCTTTCAAAATTCCGTCTGTGTCGTTTGACAGCTTGCTGGGTTTGCGTTGTTTTTTTTTTATGAAGCTCATTAGTTCCTGCCTGGTGTATGATGCGGCACGTAGCACGTAAATGGAACGCGTTTGTCGTTCCGGGTGTGACCGCGGTTGGAAGGAAATGAATATCCGCACATTCTATGGAGATACGTCCGTCAGTGTACACGTCCGTGTTTCACAATGTCCAGCAGTAGACAGAGAGAGAGAGAGAGAGAGTGAGAGGGAAAGAAAGAGAGAGAACTTTTATTTTGTTCTACTCTGCCTAGAGAAGAACTGTTGCAAAATTGTATGACCGCTTGCGGTCAGACCACCTACCAGCACGTGGAATTCATAGAAGAGTTACTCAGGAAAACCCTTGAATGTACAGTGCCTCAATTTAAGAATTCTTTAAATTTCCTTTAGCCTCCCGCCCTTTTTGTAAGATCATCTAAATACATCAGATTTGTTAAGTCGCAATAATATTGGTTGCCATAAACGACTTCAAGCAATACGAATCGAATGATCGTATCGAGGGTTGATGGTGGGATCGATAGGCAAGAACTTCTACCACGCGGAAGAGACCATTGTGCAGCCATACTTGCCTCAAGTTCCCTATTGTGCACGTACAACAGCAGTCAAACCGACTTCCGGAAGTCCTGTTAGTAGCGGTTCTTTCCCTTCCCCCTTTCTCATCAAAATGCGCAGAATGGATAATGTCGTGTCCATCGTGCTAGAAGAATGGGCACAATCCGTACAAAAATGGCGCTGGACAGCGTGGTGTGTTTTTTTTTTGTAAATGCTTCTATTCTTTCCAACCTGCGACCAGGGCTGGTATAATTTTCATTTCTTCATTTTGAGCTACGACAGTTAATTTTTTTCTTTGGTCGGGAGCGTAATGTTTTGTTCAATTGCACGGAAGGAGATGGTTTTGGGCCAGCGTGTTCGCAGCTCGTCCAATTCCGTAAAAAGGGAAACAATGTTAAAAAAAAAGAGACGGAAAAAGAATTTTACTGTCATTCCCAAAAAGAAAGGAACCGGCGAAGGTAACCAGAAATAGCGTTGACAGGAAGTCAGCAATTAAGTCGCAAAGTTTCGCTGATTAGATTTGTGCCAGGAAAAGAACTAATAAGACACATTGCGCACCTTTCACGGCGGAAGGCTAAAACAAATTGTATTTTCAAGCTTGTTTTGCTTGCCTCTTCAGAACGAATGAGAGATCGCAAAAATGGCATTTGACAGATGAAAAACACAAAATCTATTTAACTTCACAGCAGACATAAAAGGTTCCGGTGCGTAGCGATGGTTGGCGGGGCTTGCGCTTCAAAAAGTCCTTGCGGCACTGGGTGTTTGATTTTCTTTGCTTGTTTAATTTGGCTCCGACCGTAGCCGCAATAACTGTTTATCGTTTGGAGCAAACAACAACAAACGTTCGCGCAACTGCGAGATCTTCCGCTATCGGTTCCGATAAGCAACGGAAAAAGGTTCGCATTTTGCAGCCATTTTATGGATGTGTTTATCGTGCCCGGACCCCGTAAGCAAGTGGCCATTTCATTCCCATCTGGACAATCTGTTACCGGATCGGTGAGATAGATCCAAACGAGAAACAAAACGTTAAGCGCAAGAGATGGGAAAAATTTGGCCGTCTTATCGGCTTCTCTCGATCTCGTGCCCAAATACCGCCCAAACGGAAAAAGCAAATGTTGGTTGATTTCAAATAGTTTTATAGTTTCCTGTTGGGACCAATTGCTGCCCGATCATCCGGACGCTCACGCAACCTTATTTGATTTGATCTTTCCCGCTCCCAACAGAAGTGAAAGAACCGTTCAGTTGACCGATTGAACCGGGGTTCGATTTTCCGGTTTTCCATCGTCGCGAATTGGCACCGGGTGGTCGACGGGGGGATCGAAACCATCGGCAGCGAGGGGGTGATGAAATCGTAAATCGCATTCCGGTTTCTGCTGGAAGATCATCATTTGCATACGGGGGGCCAGGGTTTTATGCCCATTTACGCATTCGCCGCAATAAGTGTCCGTTAGATTGAGCTTGAAGCAAGCATAAAACTCTCCAAAAAGAAGTTGGCGATGAGCCGGTGCAAAGAAAACGATAAGAATGTTGAGTGGCGCGGCCAATAAACGCGCCATAGCATTCATAAAGATGAGCAGCGATGCGTTCGGGTGTCTGCTTGCTAATCGAGTTGCAATTTTGAGTTCTCCCACCCCTTTGCAATTCCCGTTACTGCCACCTTTGGTTTCGGACTCGGAGTGGAAAAATGCGGGACTTAAACCATTACCGTTAGGTGAAAAATGGCACCAGCAACCTGTGGTGCTGGAGAGCACTTTCTTCAGTGCGGCGCTCATTGGCATATTTATGTTCTGTTTCGGGGCAAACCGTGCAAACGATTCGGTAAATTTATGCGGGCAGTTTCGGTTGCCCGGAGTGTCCGGAGTGCGCAGATCACAAGAACCTTAAAAGCACATTTTGATCGGTTGTTCTCTTTTACGTTACTTTCAACTCGTTGAATACTCGGTTTTGATAAGGAGCAGACACACACACACACACAGACATTTCGCTACGATCGTGCGGGATCAATTTATGAGCGCTTCAGGATGACAGCTGAACCGCAGTGGAGATGTAACCTGTAGAGGTATTTGGGTTATTGTTTCGTTTGTTTCATGAATTTGCACCCCGGACCAGCATCGCTGGTACGGCTTCCTGTGCAGACATTCATTCAGAAGTTGTGGGCTTCATTAGCTATTCTGACCGGCAACAGTTGAGTCAATAAAACGCAACTGCTGCCCGGGCGATTACCATTTGCCCAACGGGGAGGTTGCTGGTTGCTGTCCAATATTGGAGTGGAGTTCTGGAAAAAAGAAACGTAAAAGCCACACTGGGCAACGCTGTTTTCGAAAGGTAGACATTTTATTAACTTAAATAAAGTCATAAAATACTCCTCAAATATTGATAACAATGTAGCATGAAAGCAGCTTTTAAGTTGAAGATATTCTTAAACAGTTCTTAAGCAGCTTATGAGAGCGACAGTAGAGATAACAACTCTTACTTGGATGTTTCGCGTTCAAACAATGTACCAAAGGGGTCAAAAGCTTTCACCAGTTCTCTTGTTAAACACATACGCCATTTTTAATGTATGTTACTGCTTTAAACTATATTTTCATTTATGTGATGATTTATGATGAATTTTACAACACTTATTCTATCCGTGGTGTATGCTCGATGAAAGATTCTCCCTTAATTTATCGTTTAATTAGGTCGTAAATAAAGGAAAAAGCGGCATGCCTTAAAGACCCAATGCAAACATGTCAAAACTGCTCGAACCGGTAAATTAAGGATTGCTAATTGTCCCTAAATTTACCCTGAAATTACCCAATAAATTAGGGGTAATTAAAGGGTACTTTAACGAAATTTGCCTCACTGGGATGTAAATAAGCAGTAGCGCCCGAAAGCCCGTTTATAATGTTAATAAGCTATGGAGTGCCATTTCCCGCTTAAATTGCTACTAAGTCATGCAATTTGTACGAAGAACTTGTTAAATATTTCCTGTCTTATAAAGCTTATTATGTAGAAACTGCAAATATTTGTTTATGTAACAGATTTATGTGATAGTTTAAGCATAACTTTTTACACTTTTTTATTAAAAAATCCTTTAAAATGTACTGTGCATGTGCAAAATGTGCAAAAAAATACTGTTGAAACGAGAACAGATGAGCGATCGAGAAATTATTGAAACACCAAAATCTGTCTAAGTACCTCCAAATCGGGTTAATTCATTCGGGATTCTTCTTTGGTTTTCCAGTAAAAGATTGATTTACATTTTCCGTGAATATAGTAGTGGGGCGTTTACCAGGGATCAGTTGTTTTTTCTTTTCAACGTTTTTATAACTCTGTCATCCTACGTCTAAAGAGAAAAGGAGCTTACAGGTTTTCGCTTGGCAGCCGTTGAGGAAGAAATTGAAATAAAAGTTTCTCCTTTCTTCACCCTTGAGATTTGGGCATTTTCACCATCTTCTCGGCAATTTTAAGAACACCAAATACTCTAGCAGTCCATTCTCATGTTTATGATAGTATTGAAATGAACAGAACGGAAAAAAATCCAACCTTCAACAATGAGCAGGGCGTCAACTGCACGCGACAAAAGCAAAAGTACCCGTAGATAAACGTTCATAAACATAAGTAGGCGTTAAATAAACGCTGATTCGACACGGATAGCTAGACAGCGCTGCGTCTTCACAGTGACAGGAAACCGGAAATGATCGTTTTTATTATAATGCGTCGTCTTCCGCTTCGCACATGTCCCCGGCTTATCCGGCTCTTGGTACGATCTCCCGGCACCGGGTTGCGTTTCCATAATTCATAAACCTTCAGCAGGGTGTGTGTGATTCGGTTTTTGGCTTTAAGCCACTCGGAAAACGATGAACTCTGCGCTGCGAGCGTGGAGCGTGGGCGAAACGATTCTACCGAAGGGGTCGGAGTTTTGTGGGATGGAGGGTAAGTGAACGGACCAGCGGAAGTGATGATGTTCGCACGCGTCTGGCCCGACCGTGATGAATCGCTCGGTGGCGTTCGATTTTTTTGTCTTATTCGCATCTCACGAAGGAAATTCGATTACAGCCGGTGCCCGTGTGGTACGGTCCGGGAACACAAGCGGTTCAGTGATATGGTGTGTAAAAAAAAGGGAGAAAATTGAATTTGTTCCTAAGATAAAATCGGATTTTTTCGCTGTCCTCGCGCGCACTGAATCAGTTTACAATCATGTGCGATCTTCTTACCAAATTATTTCATCCCGTTTTTTTGCTCAGAGAATTTTCGATTATGGCTTCAAAGGCCACAACGTAACACAATTTGTCTAGCTGACTGTATCTGTTTGGGGTTATTGTTTGTTGTATGACACAAATTGAGCAAGAAATGCATCACAAACCAAAATATCTTGGACGCTCGCTCACATTGAGACAAAAAATAGAAAACTTTTGGGAGTTTAAAAGATGATTTTTTCCAAAAGAAAACTATCAGAACCCCTGGAAAGGTGCATATAAGCAAATCGAGTGGAAAATTCAATGATTGCACGCTGTTCACTGTTTACAGAACATAAATCTTACCGATCCATTATTCGATACCGGCATAAAACATTGTCTCGACCTTTTGTTCCCATGTTGGCCGTCTTGACTGTATCACAACAAGAGATGAGCATTTCTTAAAGTTTTATTTTTAGTTGCACTTACGCGAAAAATGTGCTGGCAACAGGACCTTTCCCGATTGTGACTTTTCATTCACCTTTTTTACCACCATTACAGAGCGCTGAATGGACAGAGCATTTGAGAAATGGTATTTTCATCACCATTTTTTCGAGAATGGATGAAATGAGCAGTGCTCTTCCGGCCTCAGTTTGGCCATAATACCAGCAAAACTGTACGAAGATGGAACAAAAATAAAAAGTTTTTCGTTTGAGCGAGCCACCGTAGAATTACCCTCTTTTACCGCCTAAAGTTATGCAATGCGCAGAACGCATGAATTGCTAGGCCGGCAAACTAATTACCATTTTCCGGTTCTTGATGTTCACGATTGAAACATTCGCAAAGTTGTAGCGCAATAAAAAAAGAAATAATCATAAGAACTTTGGGACATGTTCTGAAATTAGTTACGTTTTATGCTCCCAAACCTTTTCTTGTTTTGGGGGTATGAGCTAGACAAATTGTAGTCAAGGAGATTTTTTACACGAAGCAACTTTACCGTGTCGGATCCGTCGCTGCCCTACCGGAAAGGGTTAGAAATATTAAATTAATATATTTTTAAAGTGTCTAAGATGGCGCACTCTATACAAAGGCCACAGTGTAAAGAAAGGTTATCTTAAAAAAAATCCTTGCGTATTTCTCCCGTGGATATGATACGCACTGTGCCCTTTTCTTTCAGTCGTTTGCCTTTAGTGCTTTCCCTTCTAGGAACGTGTGGGCGATGAAACTGATGTGCCTGAAAACGACCAATTGTTAATGCAATTGTTATTGTTACGCTCCTTCCCGCAACCTTGAAGCGAGTTCTCGGGTCGGTTGTGGCTGTGAATGAAAAAACTGCACAACAACGCAGCTTCTCGTGATCTCGAGATGTCGTGCGAAGATGCCCGAAGAAGGAAATGTCAATTTTCCGACGATGGTTTACCAGATTTATGCAAAACGTTAATGGGAATTTCTAGGTGAGGCAAAGCAAAACGGATATTCGCTGCCTAACGAGCGCTGGTTCAGATAGAACACAAAAAAACAGCAAATGGAGTGCGTGGTAAGGAATCAATTCTCGAGATAATTCCCTCCAATTACGCCCAGTGACAGATGTTTGATGTTTTACGGGAAATGTGTGTTTTTTTTCGTGCGAGTTTTGGGGGTTTTGGCAGGGAACGAGATGCTGGTGATGGCGCTGCCTCCTCATGAAATTGATATTTTGCTTTAGTCAGCTGGGAGGGTGCTATTTGGCTGTTTGTCGATGGCTCGGTCGTCCTGGGTGACATAGTACGCAATCGATATTATCCCATCGCAACCTTGAGCGGTTTTTTGCGCGCTTGACAGATGAAACGATACGCAGGGAATTGATCCTGAAAGCCGTTTATAGACAGAAGTAGACAGAAACGCAAATACTTCTGATCACTTTTCAAAACGGTTTCATAACAAAACAAACAACACGGTGCAGGTTGTGGAAATAGATTTACCGCAGGCTGTCAAAATTGCTGCTAGTTTCGATCCAATGAAGCGCTTGCTGAGGCCCGCCAGCATCTGGGGAGAAGAAGATTACAGTCGTTTGATTAAGCTTTCAATAATTCGAAACGCTTGTCCGTGGAATGTGGCGCCAATGGCAAGGTGTTGCTGTTGCACTCATTCAAAGGCAACATTCGGTGAGGATATTGGATTTCGGTCGACAATGAGCGCTAGTTGTTGTTTCGTTGTTAATTCTAATACGAGTCAAACAAGCTGTGGTGTAATATCTTGCCGAAAGCCATCAGCATCAGACTTAGCGCCTTCTGGGGCCTTCCGTAGCGAAATAATCCCATTGAACACGGACAGATGCACAATATGGAGCAATTGAATAGGAAGCGTTGTTTCTGAGCTCAGCATTAGCTTCCGCTGGATCTGGGACGCTCCAAGGGATGCGTCCGAGTTCTCGGGATAAACGTCACTTCCGTGCGGATTAACGCGAACAAAGCATAAAGAACTGGTTTGGGGCGAGACTGCGTAGGTCAGGTTTATCTGTTGATGCAAGATTGTACCGCAGGAACTATACAAACAAGGGACGGACGTCGCGTCCGTACGGCAAACGTCGTATCAGTTGATTAACACCGTTTATCGCTTGCGTACTCTAAACAGGTCAGCGGATCACCACCATCCAGCTGGACGGTGTGCAGTACTTCATCAGCCGGATGAACCCATACTCGCCGGAGTTGAACTACTTCCTCGCCTACCAGTACTGCCGCTCGCTGGGACTGCAGCTGGCCTCGTTCGAGACAAAGGAGAAGGTAGAATCGATGACCGAGTACCTGCAGAATGCCGGCTACGGCAAGTACAACTTCTGGACGTCCGGCAACCGGCTCGGGACGGGCATGTTCCTGTGGATGAGCACCGGTCTGCCGTTCAACGCCACGTTCGACTACTTCGAAAAGTCACCGGAAACCGTCGGCATGGATCCGCTCGACCACAACAGCAACACCTCCCCGCAGCGTACTGCCCGCGACAGGTAAGTAGCTGCATATCTGCCACCAGCCATCGGCCGCGTGGTGCGAGCGCGATAGTCCACACGTACTAACCTGCACGTTTCTTCCATCTTCAGCAGCAGCGGACTGCAGAAGGGATGCGTGCACCTGAAGGCACCGAGCCTACGGTGGGCCCCGGAAGACTGTTCGGCGGTGAAAGATTTCATCTGCGAGCAAACGCGATGCTACTACTACAACTACGGTAGCATTCCGGTTTCGTCCGCGCAGGGGTAAATATTGTCTTACCCGCCCCGACAACTGAGGGCACACAAACCTACACACACATACACACACACACAGAGCCAAGATTCTTTCCCGTCCCTGTCCATGGAATATCCTTACCCCAAGACAGTTTCCCGATCGACAGAACACAGACACGAAACTGATCCCTTCCCACAAAAGAAGCTCCACAAGCGTATCAGCACGACAATGCGCGCGCGGAGACGAAAACGAAACCCGACCCAAAAACGTCAACAAAAGTACCGCAAGTAAACACAGTCAGTCGTACGCACGCTGCAACGGACGGAAAAAACGGGCGAAATGAACAAACGAAGGATGGAAGTGTTGGAGAACGTGAACGGTGAAGCAAAACACGCTCCAATCAAAGTAACATGTAGGCATCAATTTGTTAAAACAACACCCCAACGCCCCCAAATAAATAATAGTACTGGTGGCGCCCTCTGCCGGCATTCGGTTCCCATCACAGCAATCAACACAGATTATGCAAAGCTCACGCTTCAGTCCGAAAGCGAGGGGTTGTAGAAACTCTAAACACGCATATTCACGTGAGGGGGTTTGTTTCCGCTTACATGATTGTCCCACATTTGCGACCTGGGCGCCATTTTAAGCACTTCGAAAAACGAAAACAAAAACACACCAGTCGTAAATTGAGGCTACCGTGCGGTATTTCGTCGTAGGTGAGCTAACGTCCTTTCCACCATCTTAATGTTAAGTGCTACTACTCTATCGCTTTGTTCTACGCTTTTCCCAAGACACTAATAAACCTTTCAAATTCTGAGCTGGCCCTTTCCTTCCCGTTCGAAAATCTGTCAACGCTGCTCACTAATGCCACACTACCGAAATGATGCTGACATCTTTCTCTGTCATACGAGTTTATCCCCGTTGTAGGGGGAGCATATTGTGTACTAAACGAACGTTTCATATGACGGTCAGCACCGGTTTGCAACACGTAGAGCAAACTACAGCACATCTGCAAACTTTGCACCGCAAAAACACACTGTCGTAGTTTAGTAGCGCCTCATCCCTGCTTCCTGCTATGTCTATCTACATTTAATTCTTCATTAACATTTGGCTGGTGGTTTGGAGTTAGGTCATTTAACGCAAAGAGCAATAAGGAAATGAGTTCTTCTGAGACGATTCTCTAAAAATAAATAAACAATCCAAAAATCACACGTCCTTTCGGCACCGTTGGAGAGCACCCAATTCTTGTCCGTAGAGTACTTTGAAGATAAATTGTTTAGTAACAGTTTCGGTATAGGACCACAGACAGGCAGGGCACTAGCGCATTTGAAAACGCGAGCATTAATACAATGGGTTGGAGTTGCGTTGGGTGGCGTCTCGCTGTAGTATCAGTTAATGCTTCCCGTATCAGTAGTTCTCACCTCAACATCCTGTACAATAACTTTCTAATGTACTTTATTCCCACTGCTGTCAAACAAGAGTGTACTAATGGGCTTTTTTTTATTGATGTGCTCTACAGCCGTCCGATACAAACGTCAACCAGTACTGCGCTGTACACTACACTGGCTGCCACAACGACAACCACGACTACCTCCACCACGACGGAACCCTCAACAACTGCTGCGGAAGCGCGCCAGTTTGTGTCATTCTCCACCGTGTCGACGGTTGTGCCGCAGCTGAATGCTGAGCATACCTCACCGTTGGCCGCACTGCTGAACGGTGACATCTTGGAGCAGGATCGTACCGCACGTCCGTCCGCTGCACAGCATGCAAACACAGCCGAGGAGGAGCACGACGAGGAACAGGAGCTGGAGCATGATCAGGAAGAGGACGAGCAGCAGTTGCACGGCGACGAACTTGAGGAGGAAGACGACGAGGCGAACGTGGTCGGACGGAGCAGCCAGAGTGTGAACGCAGTAGCGGAGGACGAAGAGGACGACGAGCACGAGCAGGACGAGCATGAGCACGACGAAACCGATGACGAGGACGAACAGGCGGCCGAGTTGCATCACCAGCAGGCACTCGCCGCTGGCCAGGACACGGATGCAGTCGTTTCTACCCTGCCCGAGGACATACCGGTCGAGCAAAAGCTGAAGCAAATCACCAAGGAGATCGAACAGCTTTCCGGTGGGGCGGGTGATCGCGAACTACGCTTGGACAGCCGTCAGAGCTTCCTGTCGCTGTCCGACCTGATCAAGAACATTCGCCCGGCGGAAAAGGTGGTACCGCAGATCGACTCGTCCTACGCAAACACGATGCGCGTCCTTGGCGAACCACTCAGTCAGAAAAGATAAGCGTCAATTGCGACGTTGGGGGTTGGCGTTGGAGTAGGACGATAAGAGGCAGCAGACTTTTAAGCGTTACTTTTTAACAGTTTTAGAGACAAAAAAACCACATTGCGTCGCATTTAAACCATGCATACCATCCATCCGTCCATCTTTGTTTGTAGTGTTTCGCTAGTTTCCGGTTAGTTTAGGTGCTTCGTTTAGGTTCTGCAAGGTTCCGTTTTAACATTGTTGCGATGTACGGTTCTCTCTGAGGACAACAACCCAATCGGTGTCCATATTGGCAGAAGTTTGAATTTTTGGAACATTGGGACATCACTTCTCGAGAGAACCTCCGTTCGCAAATGGTTCCACCGGGAACTCGGGGAATATAATGTCATTTTTGCCCATTCACCCACCACCCACGCCCTGTTCATCACCATCACCGTCACGTCCATCCCGAATTCGCACACGAACACCGGCAGTAATCGTTTGGCAGCAAGAACATTTCGGTAATGCAGCTGATCTCCCCCTAAAGGCATGCGGATGATTTTGCACACATTTTAAAATGAGCTTTTGATTAACTTTGCCGATGGTCGCCAGTGTGCAGTGGAAGCATGGACCAGCGGATACTAATTAAAATGTCATTTGCACTTCCCATCCTTTGAGGATGTCGGTCGGTGACAAACTGGACCGATACTGTTCCCAACCCACCCCGACATCATTATCTCCTCCGCAAGTCCTCCACCAAACATACAAGTGACGGAGTAAGGTTAAGCATTAAGCATGTAACGGAATACGAACGGTAGCGTAAGTGTACTAGAATTCTTGTGATTTAAACTGAACACGAAGGAGAGAGATCATTGTAAGACAAGACAGCAGTGACAGGAAATGTAGCCGTCCAAACCCCGGGCATGCGTTTTCCACGGACAGATACACTGGAATGCACTGACAGGGGATGGAAGAGTATGAGAATGAATAAACGATAAGATTTGTACAAAACCGCCACGGTTCTTTAATTCCATTGCTCATCAAGCATTATTTATTTGTTTCTTCACTCCTTCACTCGGGAAGTTCCAACCGTAAGTTGGCAATTACGAGCCCCAAACAACACTCTCGATCCAATCCAGGTGCTGTTGTACCTTGGAATAGGTGTAGGGGTAGGTCTGGTACGCCTTGTCACAATCGTGACCCTTGGCTTCTACGCCGATAAGCCGGTACACGTCACCGGAGTCATCGTCAAGCGTCTGCATTAGACTACCGCCATCACCATCGCAGGCTGCTTTCCATTCTACGGGAGACGCCACGCAGAGCAGTAAATCGGTAACGCCCTGCGGGTAGTAATCACTATCGGCATACGCTTGCGTGCACATTTCATTCGGAACACGGTTCACCTGTACCTTAACCAGATGCGTATCCTGGGTGTCGTTGACTAAGACAGTAAAGTTAGCAGATTAGTACGAATATACCATTGCCACTTCCCTCCTAGGCCTGCTTACCCAGCTTGCCAGTGGTAAACCCTGTCACCGTTAACTTTTGTGATGCGGGCAGAGTGTCCTCTGTCCACAGACAGGCAGGATAGATGTGTGAGGTAAAGGTGACGGGTTCGGCGAGTCGCAACAGTGCAATATCGTCGTAGGATGTCTTCACCATCTCGTCAAAAGTGGGATGCAGCGTCAGATTATCTCGTTTGACCAACAGCTCCGGGAGGGCAGAGGGACGTGTGTAGTCATGACGACCAAGTGACACCATTTCGTCACCCATTGTCCAGAAGCAGTGACCCGAAATGAGAACGTAACGCTCACTGATGAGGGCACCGCTGCAACGGAAAATGTGCTCCGTGTCTTCGTCCTCGTAGAACCACTGTCCGACCCGCACCTGATGGGGGAATTCGCCATCCTTTGCTGGTATTCCGTTCGGTGGTGTGACGTAGTCATTCGTCCTACCAGACGTCTTAGACGTAAAGGAAGATATCAGCTTCCGGTACTCCTGACATTCTGTTGGGGGGATAAACGAAGAGGTTCAGTATTTATGGTGAATTACACCTTGGAGGCTGCACCATCACTCACTTTGTTCCGCTAAGCGAAGTCCTATTTAAGAGAGGAACATAAAATGAATTATTTACAAAACACAAGCATTAAACTTTGATAAAACCCACCTTTAACGTCGCCCAGACAGAGCAACAGCACAGCAGCGAACACAATTTGAACTACTCGGTTGTGCATCTCGCAATCTTCTCTTGGTTTGAACCACTTCTCCAAAATCGACGGCCTACTGTGCCGTATTTATACCCCCGATCACCAATCAAGCCAATGTTCACACAGACTTCTAAAACAAAATGCACTCGACCTGTTTTGGCAAGGGGGTCATCGGAGTTGATCGGTTCGTCTTTGCAGAGATCGGTTGTTAACTGCCAAAATTGATAAGTGAGCGGTTGAAATTGGTCCAGCGGCCGTATACGTGTGAGAGTGTATGAGTGGATTAATCGCACAAAACGGATAAATAAACACAAACCCATGTTCTATCCTTAATGCTCTGTTACACTATGGAAGATGATACGATTCTTAAGAGATAGACACAGATTTGTAGATTTACACAGTTTGAGTGTTTTTATTGGTAGGCACTGTAGCGTAGAATGATTGCAAACGTTGTTACTACAACATGTTTACATTATGGTCAGCATCCATTCGAACCGCTTCGCAGTTAGTCTGTGTCGGACGGTCTTATCAAGTGCAGCTCGTGAAACATCACTACCGGAATTGTTGACCTCTGTCCAAACCCAGCACATCATGTTTAGCAGCAGGGCTGTTGGTTACATTACAGTCTGCTTGCTGGGACTGTGTCTAGTACTATGCAATGGACAGACAGGTACGTTAAGTGAAACCACGACGGAGTCCTGTATCTAGCAATAGGATAACAATTTCCTTTCCCATATATATTTGCAGCGAAGCGGATCTCCGTACAGAGTGAGAGCAATGCGCCTGAATATATGCAACATGCAAAACAATTCGTGACTAGTGGCTTTTCCTTTACTTTACAGAGTGCGAAGAATATCGTAGAATAATCTCGTCGCAGCGTGGTGTGATATCGCTCACACTGAAGCCTAGGCCAATCTACTATCAGTCGTACAATTGCTCGAATGTGGTGGAATTGATCGTTGGCGGTGAAGCAGCGAAGCATGGCGAGTTTCCCCATCACGCCTTGCTAGGCTACCCGACCGAAAGTGGCTCCTCCGAGCGTTACAGCTTCAGCTGCGGTGGATCGCTAATATCGGATCGCTTCGTGCTGACCGCCGCCCATTGCTTCAGTTACGGCGATCCGGTGATTGTTCGCTTGGGCGAGTACGATCTAACCGTAGACTCAACGGCGCAGCTTGATTTCGGCATCGCCGAGATCATCCGTCATCCAAAGTATCGAAACACTCGCTCGTATCATGATATTGCCCTCGTGCGGTTGAACGAGACGGTACTGTTTTCGAAGGTGATACGCCCGGCATGTTTGTGGCAGAGTCCCACACTCAATATAAGCCGTTTCGTGGCTACGGGTTTCGGCAGACAGGAGGAAGGTACGTGTACAACCTGAGGGTGTCATCAGAAACCATTAAACGGTAGCTTTTTGTTTACAGGCATCCTCGAGTTATCGACCAAGATGATGAAGGTACAGCTCGATCTATTTCCCTCCGGTGACTGTGGTGAACTGTTTCGGGATAATCGCAAATTTCGCGATGGAATCGACGAGGGGCAGCTGTGTGTGGGAAGCCTCGCGGGAGGCAAGGATACCTGCCAGGGTGACTCCGGTGGCCCATTGCAGACGATTACGGAACCGAGAAGTTGCATCTATAACATCGTTGGCTTGACGTCCACGGGATCCGCCTGTGGTGTTGGCAACTCGAAGGCAATCTATACGAAGGTGGCACACTATCTGGACTGGATCGAGCAGGTTGTTTGGGCACAAACATTGTGACACGGTGGAAAACCATCCCTAATGTGTGTCGTAACCGGTTTGAGCATATAGGCAATCTCTTTTGCAACTTTCATCGCACTTGTAGATGCATTTGTTTTCTTCTTTGGTAAGCTTGCAAATTCGCAAAATTGTAAAAATAAACGAAAATTACACAACGATTAACGATTTCGAGATAAACGCATTTGAAGTTTAAAGTCCTCGATCGAAGCGCTGGCACACTGCTATGCTTTACCGCCCTTGACGAGTAACTCCAAACAGCTGACTCTATGATAATGCCTTCATGATTAATTGAAACCGCGACCTGAAGATACACTGCGTCGGACAAATCTCTTTTTGTTGAACGAATCAACCAGCACTCTTTCTATAGGTTGAAGAATTGCATGACAAATAAACCTGTTTTGTGCACGAGGGGTCATTTAATACAGCCTGCACTGCTGCGTAGGCGAAGCGCATCGTTGTGAGTTAGTTTGAGATCAACCGTTGGAGAATAATCATTTCTGTTGGTACTGTTAAGTAACGTTTCTTTACAGGCGACCAGGTGACTGAAAGCAGTGAGAATGATCTGTTTAGAGCTACAGTATATGGGCTTCTTAATATTTTTACTTTTCTGTAATATTAGTAATGGTATGTTAAAGGTTACCTTAAGGAAAAAGTGATTCTAACGCGTACTTATGTGTCATTCTGATGTGTTTTCGTTTCAATAATGAACTTCTGCATCTTCAGGCCAAAGGATTGCAGTCCAGAGTAAGTAGCCCGTGTTAACTTCCAGGAGTAATTTCACCGTTTGATACGATCGTTTTTCGTCGTCAGAGTGTAACGAGTATCGCAATATTATTACGGAGACACACCAGATCATACATCTGCTGCTCAATCCAACGCCAATTAGGTTAAAAGTGTTTAACTGTACAAACGAACTGCGCCTGATTGTGGGTGGAGAGCAGGCCGGTAAGGGTGAGTTCCCGCATCAGGCGCTGCTAGGCTATCCCAAGCAGAACGACCCTTCGGACTATGAGTTTCTGTGCGGTGGTACACTGATCAGTGAGCAGCACGTCCTGACGGCAGCTCATTGCTTTTCCGATCGCGACCCAACGGTGGTACGGCTCGGCGAGCACGACACCACGTCACGGTCGAACGAGGAGCTCCAGCTCAAGATCGCTCGTATACGGCGACATCCTCGCTACCCACGAAGCCAACCGTACGATGATGTAGCTTTAATACGGCTTGAGCGACCCGTGCCGCTGAGCAAACACATACGACCTGCATGTCTGTGGGATTCGCCGTACCGTACTACCTCAAAGTTCATTGCATCTGGGTTCGGGCGGCGAGATTTCTTCGATACGGAACTGTCGCCAGCGCTGATGAAGGTACAGCTGGACGAATTCCCGAGGGAGAGATGTCGGCAGCACTTCCAGCGGCTACGCCACGGAGTACGCCCGGGTCAGCTATGTGTCGGAAGCGTAACATCGAACAAGGACACTTGTCAGGGAGACTCGGGTGGTCCGTTGCAGCTAGTGTCCAATGAGACGACCTGCACATACCACATTGTTGGCATCACGTCTCTTGGTGGGGCCTGTGCATATGGGAAATCGCTTGGCATCTACACGGAGGTGGCACATTATCTGGATTGGATAGAAGACAATGTTTGGGGCTCTAATGTACTGTAGTTTAACATTGTATCTCAAGACGAAAGGTACAGCCACAATATTCATTCGATGACAGAATAAAAATTGATATCAAATTCGGAATTGGAACATGTAATTAATAGTTGTGTTTGGTGCTTGTAAGACATTTATCTTATTTATGTTAGCTTATCTGAAAGTATTATTTCTTCTATAAAGTCTATATTTCTTCTAGATTTAACGGTGATCATGATCGTGCTAACTATGCTCTGCCCAGGCTGTGCCAGCCAGGAAAAACGAACAATTTATTTATCACATGAATTTTAAGACCTGTTTCGGTACTAAGGGGTTTGCCCAAAAATAGTTTGATATGCTTTAATTAATTTACATATTCAAATCGATTCAAACTTTGTCGGGTGCTAAGCAGAGTGTCGAGGACTAGCCTTGCAAAATCAACGCTTCTCTGCTAAGAAGGATAGTTACGCTTACCACAAAACCATTGATTTAACCAATCTGTTTAAATATTAAATAATGATTAATGCTAACAATATAATCATGATGCTTTGATGTATAACATTACTCGCGGGAAAATACTCTTTTTTAAATTCGTATCGGAACGGCCGCTAATTGAATAAACAAACGATCAAAATTCTAAAACTTTGCCGCTGTATGACAGATTATTTCGGCAGATTACTACATTTCTATTCGTTATCTGACGTAACTTACGGTTCTACTCCATCGAAGTAGGAAAGGAATATATATAGGAAAGAAAAAAAGAAAAGATCCTGCCACGGTTCATCGTTGTAGCGACCCATGTTGATAGCGGCAGATGCGAGCCAGAATACAAAAAAAAAAACTAGTTTCATACCGCCCGTAGCACGCGTTATGACAGAAGCACAAAAGTGGAAAGACCAGTTCGTTGATTGTTGATCGTTGCAGGCCGATCGCTGTGATGGAAGATTCGTGCCGGGCTCGGGAACAGTACTGAACTTGCTGCCGTACAGTGACGTTTGGTGGAAGTCGGCTCAAGAATTTAATTGGTAGCAAACATTACGGCCACCATTCTCGGTATAGAAATCAGCCCACAGTGCGGAATATTGTCAACAATGAAGAACTTATGGATTCGGAGAAAAGAGATGCGTTTGTTGGCGATGGTGTTATCACTGAGCTGGTGCTGCTGCATTGTTCAAGGTAATACGCTTGCGGATGTTTGCCTGCGGTGTGTGGCATGTTAATAACATTGTTCCGTTTCTTTAACATTGCTTGCCGGTCTACTGATGCGATGCTTACTTGTTGCGCGAAACTTAAGGACGCCTTGCCACGCAGAGTAAGTTCGGTACGGTGCATTGTAGATTTGAGGTCCTCCGCTAAGCCCACACCTTTTCTTTTTCAGAGTGTGAAGAATATAAGAATGTCGTCATCAATCGACAGACCCTCATACCACTCACGCTTAATCCGCAACCGATCCATTTCGATGTGTATAACTGCACGAATGTCGTACAGCTGATCGTTGGTGGAGAACAGGCAAAGCAGGGCGAGTTTCCGCACCACGCGTTGCTGGGCTGGCCGAAGGAGACAAACCCACTGGACTTCGATTTCAAGTGTGGCGGCACACTCATCAGTGATCAGCACATCCTAACCGCTGCTCACTGCTTTTCGGAAGGAGATCCGACGATTGTGCGTCTTGGCGAGTATGACACCACATCCGATTCTGAATTCGAGCATGATAGTGATATTGGCAGCATTCGGAAACATCCGGACTATTTGAATTCACGTTCATACAATGACATCGCACTGGTGAAGCTAAAGTACCCGATAGGCCTGTCGAAAAGCATCCGACCGGCCTGCCTGTGGGAAACGGAGGATCGTCACGTAAAGCGCTACGTTGCGACCGGTTTCGGGTACAACGAAGCGTACAGTGGAGTGTTGTCCACCACGATGATGAAGGTGCAGTTGGACGAATTTCCGGTCGCTGATTGTGTGCGTATGTTCAAAGGGCAACCAAAGTTCCGGAGTGGTATTAAGGATGGACAGCTGTGCATCGGTAGCATTGTGCAGGGTCGCGACACGTGCCAGGGTGATTCGGGCGGTCCGCTACAGGTCGTGTCCGATTCGAAGTCCTGTTCTTATGGGGTGATTGGTATCACATCCACGGGTGGCATTTGCGGCATAGGTAACTCGAAGGCAGTCTACACGAAGGTGTCACACTACATTGACTGGATAGAGGACAATGTGTGGGGTGATAATGCGATGTGAACATGAGGAGAATAATAAGGAAACGGTTAAACGAAGCTGTGTGCTGTACGAAGCATGTGTATTGGATGCGAATGTAAACACCTTTAGAATAACACTTTCCACTCCACCATGAGTGGAATGTTCGAATAAAAATGTATGAACATTTATAATAAAACGTAAAATTGTCTTTAATTGGAGTGAATCTTCTTCGTATTTTTCATTGCAAAAACTGCACTCAACATTAACTTTTTTCTGTTATCAGTTTTTTTCTTCTTTATCGTCTTAATGCTAAGCAACGTGTGATTTGTATTATTGATTGTTTGTTCACCACTAACCGTGATTCATCTGCTGTATTTCCCAGTGGGAATCCCCAAATCCCATCTACAGCTCTGTACATATAAACAGCAGTGTACTTAAGCAGCCTACCACATTTATTTACAATAGGTGTCGCGTGTATGTCAACATTGCTGACAACAGAATTATTCCGAAGGTGGAAATCGTTACGCCGTACGTCCGTCCAGCTCCACTGTCCTCAGTCGTGCTGGTGGTCATCATGGTGGTAGTGCTCGCAGCTGGACCGTCGGTAGTGGTATCGGTCGGTCGCCCTGTCAAACGTATGCGCCACTCGACCGCAGGATAGATGGGCGAGTATCGCTTTAGATACTCTTCCGTAATTTCATACTCACCAAATGTGAGCAATTCTTGCGGTGAGCCAGGAAGCATATCGTACCCATCGCCTCCGTCGTACAGAAACTGGCTCAACAGGATGCGATAGTGCTCGTCCTCTTTCAGGTCTTCGTACATAGGTACCTGACATCTTGCACACCGTACCTTAACCTGAACAACGCGCTGCATTGGAGGTCGCGTCAGGTCATATTCTACGTTTACGCCTGCCATCTGCAGGAATTCACCGTAACCGGATACTCCATCGTACCGACGGACGCTCTGTTCGAGCATTTGGTGTAGCTGCGTGCCGTTAACTTCGGTCATTACCATCGCATTGCCAAACGGGAGCACCGTCTTCAGATCCTTCATCGTTATCGGACCGGCGTTTATAGACGCACGTATACCACCGCCCTGTATAAACGCGATCGCGGCGTCAGTCCAATACCCATCGTTGCTCTGTTCGCGTGTCACCGCATGTGTAATGACGAGCGAATCGGCGATCATGTTACCGATGTTACATTCCTCAAATCGACACCGACTTGAGTCGAGAAACACGTACGACTGTCCAATCTTTTCATCCAGCGCCAAAATACCGGGTCGGTAAAGCTCGAGCAGCTGCAGCACATCGGAGTCCCGCTGGACCGTACCGTTGAGCAGCAGAGGAGTACCGTCTAGCTCGATCAGATTGCCTTCGGCATCAAACTCCAGGTGCAGATAGCCGAGATATTTGGTGAAAGCATACGCCTGCACCACAGGAACATCCTTTCCGGCAGGGTTTTTCACCATCACCGGATATGGACCGGCCGGTTGTTCGACATCCGGGGCGGGACCGCTGTAAAGGAACGTATGTGAGTGGCCTCCAATGACCAGATCTATATCGGGACACTTGGCCGCGATTTCTTTATCGCGTTCCAACCCGCTGTGACCGAGTGCAATCAGAATATGTATTCCTTGCTGTTTTAATGAAGTTGCTTCATTGCTAGAGAGAAAAGAAACGAAATAGTATTTAAGAACGATGCTGACTGTTCGATATTTCCTACTAGTTCAAAGCGTAATACAGAACGCAACGCAAAGTCCTGTGACGGTGAAGAGAAAATGCAAAATGTTCAGCGATTTGCATACTTTCAGGCGTCTTATTAAAGTAAGCAAACCGCTAAATACTACTATCAATTTGTTTACTTACTTGATCGATTCGATTTCATCCAGAAAATCGACCGTATTGATCGGTGACAGTTGCTTCGTTTCCGGGGTCAGATATCCGATTACTCCAATCCGTATGCCCGCTTTCGTAAAAATGGCTGATCGCTGTAAAGATCTGGTGGATTGCATTTCCGGCGTTTTGGAAAGATCAAGGTTGGCGACCAGCACTGGAAAATCGACCTCGTTCAAGAAAGGAACTAACCCTTCTACACCCAGATCGAACTCGTGATTGCCGAGGGACTGCAAATAGAAATGGTAATGATATTAATACCGCGAGTTAAAAGTACACCTTCGACGATTTGCATCACTTACGATTGCGTCGGGTTTCAGCATGTTTAGAAATTCGGCCGTTATGTTATCCTTATACACCGAAAACCAAGGCGTACCCGTATAAGTGTCTCCTGCATTGAGATATAACATCGGAACACCTCCGGAAGCTTCCATCGTTCGGTACTCGCGAACTCTGGAATAATTGTTTGGTTGTATTAGTTTGTAGGACTATAGCCGTTTCTTGATCATTCACGCTACTTTCCTGGGGTTTAGAAAGCAAATACTCACTTGTGTGCAACGCGCGCAAATCCTCCATAGCAACGGTTGCTAGCCACATCGGATGGTTGACAGTCGTTGCTATATGCTCCAGTTTGTTCGAACCGCGCGTGCATATCGTTGTTGTGCAGTATGATAAGCTCTAATCCTCCTGCTTTCGGTGCAGCGAGACACCAGGCGGCCGAAGTAAGCACCATAACTACAAGCCTTAAATACGTAATACTCCGTCCCATGATGGTTTCAGGATGTGTTCAGTCTTTTGTAAGTTTTTGGATTTCGGTTGAGTTGACTGGTACTATCAGCTGATCAACGGTAAGATGCGTTTTCCGGACGTTTGAAAACAACTTCCTAGCAGATTGCTGAAAGTAATAATAATGGTTACTGTCCGCTTTGTGCACAACACTTCATCACTTATACGAATTGTACACAATTGTTTTACAATCTACAGAGATTTAAATGAGCCACTTGTAGCCATGCTTCTGCTCGGCGACCAAACAGGTAGAAAAATGATCTTTCCGTGGCCAAGGGAGTCGCAGTCGGGGCTATCGGACATCTTATTACACTGTCGATATCTCAATTGGCGCTTATCAAGCGGTACGAGTAGATTTCGTTTTGAAGTCAGGCTTGGTTCACGCTCTTAAATGTGAGTACTGTGCATTCGCAAAGTCACTGTATAGCTCTGACGTCCTGCAAGAGTGTAACTAACACTGCCAAGAGAGTACTATCTATCGCCCGAGGTATGGCCCAAGGTGATGGCCGCGTGCGCCATGGATGCCGCACACTGTCAAGGTTTGATTAATTGACAATAAACCTATTGTAACCAATTTTGATTAAGTGCTAAACCCCTACCGTACTATGAAAGTGTGGGTAATTGAGAAAGAGGTGAGGATGTGCAACGTACACTAGCCGAAACTGATATCTGGACCATGTTTTCGTATCAAATTGGTGGCTATAGCCATTAATTTAAATCAAAGAAATCTGGATTTATTTGAAGAGAATCAAATAATGTTGATTAAGACTAAACATTGAAATAACAAGTAAATGGAAAAAGATCGCCAGTTTCCAAGATCTTGAAAGATTCCAAAAATAAATTGAAACCTACTGTGTGTCGCATATTAAATGCGCTTAAAAAACCCTTAAACTACAGTTATGTTTTTCGATATTCTGGCTCCAACAAATGCAACACGTACCAATAATGTTGTCCGAAATAAGATGTCTATCCTTTTTTGGATCGCTTAAGGACAAACTCATTAAAATGGATGAGGTTAGGAGCAGAACGTATAGACATGACCTTTTAAATATCCTTTTGCCTTTTGGGTAGGCTACACCATTACAACGTCCGAACGTCGCATAACTTGAAATCTGTGGGATGCTGCACAGAACTGGTTTAGGCTGGGTTTTTTTTGTCTTGATTGAAAATTATATCATTAGATACATTGCTGATATCGTGTTTGTCGACACAAATGAAAAGGTTGTGTGAAGAGTTTTGAATCGATTCTGCCCTTAAAACGAAAAAAATTAAACATTACCAACCAGTTTCGTTCATTCAAATTCCCCATATAATTGACACTCGCATCATAATTAACTGTTTCCCCCGTGCCTCGTACTGCTTGACCGCATTGTACAACTTAAGATGTACGTTGACGTTAATTGCTGAGAGCTGTGATGACTAAATTGCTTCATAGTGTGCTAATTTCCTTCAAGATGAACACAACAGTAGCACTAGAGCCTAGCTAAAGTTGCATAGGTGACACAAACTTGTTTCCTGAGTACGGCAATCCAACAATCCAACAATAGTACCAATTCAAACGCAAAGCACTGCAACAATCTTCTCTGAATGGGCTTAGTCTGTTATCATGTCATTGTAAACGGTATCACGGATATGACGCCGCTTATCGTTTAAATGGTTTGTCACATGGCCGAGTAAACAAGATTTCTTCAACGCCTCTAATCTAAGAGAAGAGAATATTGTCAAAGAAAAGTGAAATATCAATGTGAATCTTTTTGCTATCTTCAATATGATTTAATTTCCTTGAAGATCACCTAATACCTATGGAAAAGCTATGGAATAGTCATTGTACGTAATGATTCACACAATAACATGTATAGGCATTGATGGCAACGGACGGTGATTCCTCAACAATTGTTTTACAACCGAACTTGATTGCTGGCAAATGTAATTTTGATGATTTACTATTCATAAAGGTGTTCGTTTTTTTGTGGTGTTGTGCAATTCGATTCAACTCCATTATAATCTCCAACCTTGAAACCACATCAAGTTCATTGTTCCATCGTATATTAACGGTCAATTTGCTCATGCAACCGTCCAACACAGGAAGACTTGTATACTTGACGGAACAATACGACATTGATTGTTAAACAAAATTTGCAAATCCACAGAATCGGAAAGACTCAACGTAATAAAGACCAACTCTTATCTGATAAATCATAATAAGACAATTGCACGAGGCACCTATTGAAAATGCCGCCAAACAACTGACATTAACTACAAGTGTTCATTTTTATCTGTCGCTGTACGCTGTGCGAAAAGAAATTTCTTTTACGCTCATTTTGACGTATGAAAAAGCGAACAGATACAGAGCACCGCAGGTTCGACGTCCATTGCACTACTACTTTCACTATCACCCGTGCGCCAAAGTCACGTGCTTACAAAACCTTCCGTCTTCCACCATCAACGCGTGCTCCGGTTGCACGGTTCGCTGAAGCGCACACACGCTCGGTACAGTCGGTAAACAATTTACTCACTACCATCACCTGCAGCACACGTCAGCGTTGACAAACCCGTTAACCACTGTGACGTAAATTCGTAGAAAAAAAAAACCTGGGATGATCTTCAATTGAACGGTACCGATGTGTGCTCTAGAATCCAATACACTGAGAAACGTTCCACCGGCGGCAGATGGATATAATTAACTTTCAATCGACAGTCTGGTCGATGCGCGTGTCTCCCGGTGAGTGATGACAAACCAAATGACGTACAGCACGGGACGCGCAACAAACGGCGGCTAGTCCAAACGCAGTGGCACTTTAGTCAGAGGCAGAAAGTATCAAATGCAACCGGAACAACTGCTGCATTTCAGACAACTAATCTTTAAAGTTCATCCGATAAGCGGAGCCTACCATGGGCGTGAGTGACATTTGACCCCAACGAGAGTGACAAAATGGGGTGTTGTTTTTTTTTTGCTTGTCCTCACCGTTTTACGACATTCCTGTCGCGTCTGCTGTGACCAACACGCATTCGACCATGTCTGGGGAGTAGAAGTTCCTAAGGGTTTACTTCCATTTCCCATGAGACCGAGGGCCGCCCGTACGAGAGCGTCACGTTTCGCATCCTGTTATCGACCGGCATCATCCGCACAACAAGTCGATCTATTTTCGATCTTTGCTAGCGGCACATTATCTGAACGCCGGTAGAAAGTGGGTTGTTTTGACGTTTTGACCTTGTTTTTTCTTCTGATTTTATCCTTTTATCACTAGTTTGTTTTAAAAAACGCACACCACACGTACGGATATTTTAGGCCAAGGCATAAGCGTGTGAATAACGAGAGATGAATAATGGTTAGGAAACATATAACCTCACATTACGTTAAACTGTTAACGGTTGTGTATACTCGTTTGGTTCCTTATGAACTTTTATAAACATAAATAAATAAATAATCCTTTCAAAATACAAACGTTCTCAGTAACAAATCACAAAGAAACCGTAAAAATAAAAGAAATTATTTTTACTTGTATTACTTGGGAACAAAGTTTGGATACGCACTGTAACAATACAATTAACAACAACACACAAAATATCCATTTTGTATCATTTCCAACGGTAATCTTCGTCCGTGTGTACGATTCGTGCAACGTGTTTTCAAGCGGTGAAGGCAACGGTCACGTTTAAGGCCACTACTAGCTGATGTTGTTAGTTGTTACTGCCACACAACTACATAATTCCACTCTAGCTCTCCATCAGTTTCACATTAATTTTGACAAACGGGTTTTACGAGCAGTACCACTGTTGCACCTGTTACTCCCGTGGCCATCACTGTTTGCCGGAAGACAATATTTTTTTTTTTACTCACTTGATGGGTTAACGCACGCTGCCATTGACGAGTGATCGTCTCAGCCACTTCCTGCCAACCACTGTAAGGCGACCGGTTTAGCACGGCATTTTGTGCGCGAAACTTGTGCTTTTAAGAAAACCGTGCCAATGGGTTTGGGACAAATTTCAGGGCAACTGGAAATAATTTTTGATTGTCAACTCATATGAGTATATCGTATCCCAGCTCGGCTGACACGACGCGCAGATCCGACCAAGTCGAGCACGGACGGCGATCAACGATACACTAAGTATGCCGTACGATCACAGCAGCATGTTGTCCTCACTTATACTTCGACTTCGCCAAACGACCAAACGCTACTCGTTGCGTGCTTTCAATGGTGTATGTGCGTGCTCCAATCGTATTGCAGACGAGTGCGTGCTCAGAACTGACGATGGCATTACGAAGGATGCTGATAACTGGTGCATAAAGACAATGGAAGAACATGTGCACGATGATCAACAGCAAGCGTGATCACGCAGGATAATGTTTGTGTGAGACATCAAGATGTAGATGAAACAAATATTCCACGATATGACAATGATGGATACAGCAAGGACAGTGTTAGTGTGATCGCTCGTTATCATACAGAAGAAGAGAGATAATAGTGTGTGCCTTTAGAAAATCTTCTTCACCCTTGTATCCTTATCTTAACGTATTCTGATAGTAGTGAAGGATAAGGAATGAGCAGTTTTAACTCGAACGGGTTTCAAATTCGTTTTAAATATTTGTTAAATAATAAATAAATTTACCAGTGTTTACCAGTGAAATTCTCAATATTTAATTTTTTAATTAAAATAGAAAAATGGTATTTATGACAAAAGAATTCGAAACCAATACCCATCTAAAGCAGACGACCTAGAAGAGAACCGAAATTGTTTACGTTTTTTTTTCATAAATAGCGGTTTGTGTTCTTGCAGTTCAATGCAATCTGTTTAAACAGTTTCGGCGACATACATTACTGGCGACACCAGCGATGTACGTAACGATAAGATAACATTGACGCAAAGAAGATACATGCGTGTGAAAGCTGTATGACAAATGCCGCTAACAGCTGCGATTCGTGTGAACTTGAAACATGGCAAGAAGAATGCGTAAAACGTTCTACAATGTTAGGGTAAATATTACGCCAATTAGAGGCTTTTCTTGTGCAAAACACACATTAATGGTTTCCATGAAGCCCAACGGTGGTTAGAACATGTGCTAAATCAACGTTCACAGTGGAAGTTAAAATACATAGGTGCTATGACAATGGGAAGTGGAAATTATTTGGCCTTTTTGGAGCATGAAAGTACCTCTGCCCTTAGAAACAGAAAAGCATCGACAAATCACATTAGCTGATAGACTGATAGACAGATGTTCCTTTTATTTGTTGTATTGTTTGACACTGGAGCTGTTGTTAGCGGCGAGTTTTAATGGCAATACATTAGGTTCTCCGACTCGCCGAGCAACTTAAATCGTCATAAATGTTGTAATAGAAGCATGGTATGAACATCACCAGTGGAAAATAAAATCATTTACAGTGAGTCGCAAGAAAATTCTTTATGTCATCTAGATAATTGGTTTTAATTCAAACGTTTCAGATTTTTTGTGTCTTTTACACTAAATTACATTTATTTCAACCAAGTGGTAGGACCTGATCAAATACGATTATATTGTTGTTCAATTGGTTTCATTCAATCTAATATGTTATTGAAGCATGTCCTGAAATGTTCGCTCTCGATTGTTTTTGAAAGTAAATGTCTAACACTGTTTGTCTAGTGTATATACACCTCAAAGTATCCTCAAGTAAGTAATATATTTGTTGCTCTTCCAAAGTTTGGGCGCTCGTCCCGATCGGGGATCTAAGTGTGAGAAAACTGTCTTTAAACACTACGTAATCTTGTAGAACTTGCGAATCTGTGCTACACCATTACCGTATCAGATGGGAATTAGCATCGAATTTGCTTCGAAAGTATGAATGTCAACTGACACATCGGTGTCGGTTGATATTGGTATTTGAAGGTGTTAATTCGTAATGAACTGGTTTTTGGTAGAGAAATGTAGTAAGCTAAATCATTTTCACTGGTACGCTCTAACATTGTTATACGACTGCACAACCACGCGTTTGTTCCAAACGAGAAACTTGTTTTGACGTTTAATTGTTAGTAACATCAAATAACTGGTTTCGAATATCAGTGACAGTCACACTGCACTTTACAGGGTTGTAGGTGTAACATTTCCATTGCATTCATCATGTTGCTGTCTCGCATTCATAAATCGACATAAAGTATTTCTTCTTTCATCTTTTCGGTATCGTTTACCCGCTCAATTTCGTGGAAAATCCCACCCGAAGGTTCACTCGTTTCGATAAACTTCATGGCGTGGCTTCTGGCAGGTGGCCGTTTGCTTGCCATCACTAGTTTTGATGACATTTGTCAGAAGCAAAAGTTCTGCAACAATGTTCACTCTTTTCCGCTACCTACCTCGCAACCGTACGCGCAAGTGCTGACCCAAATGGACGGTTGGATACATTAGCGACACTATCTGACAGGGCGGAAGAAAGTTTTGAAATTATGAATTTCCCATTTCCTTCGCACTTTACCCGTCCCACGGTGAAACCGAAATCGAATCGTTGCTATTTGTCCCGGTCGTTCTGGGGCGGCGATGTTTGAAATGAGCAATGGTTTGTGCATCAAACAAGAGGCGCAGCCCCAAACCTTCCGGTTTGTTTGGAGTTTTAGAATAGTTGTTTGCACTGCAGCAACAATAGTTTCCGCATTCAAATTACTTTTCGCTGCACCTACGATCTTTACATGCACAATCGCGTGTAGCCGACGTTCGCATAATAATTGCGGGCAGTCACCACGTGGAAAACTTGAAACTGTAAATGGAACAGTATGGAAAAAGAAAACTTTTCCCGCCTTGCGATCACTGTTCAACCTTCACGAATTGTATCTTCCAAAACTCGACGTACAAACAGTGCTGGTAAGTTTGGTCGGTGGTCCCGGAGGTATGTGATGAGAGGATTGTTTGGTGATGGGAATTGTAACAGAAAGAAAACTATGCTTCGTCGTTGTGGTTGGATCTATCCGCGTTAAATGGAACTGTAACGATTGCGTGCCGGGCTTGGCAGAAGTCTTGCTTCGTGTCGGGTGTGAAAGAAGTCCTTTTGGGTCTATGGCACGAAAGCACCGGCGACAGTGACTTGCAGCCAACCGATGTCGAAGCGTGAACAGAATTGGTCGTGACAATTCGCCACCATCGGTCGTCCCAGGATGTGAGTGCATTGTTTGACAACCTGCTGCCAGGATGGTTAGTATGCTTCCGATGGGAGCTAACTGTCGACAAGCGATGTAATTTTGAGGTAAATTAAATTAAGATGTCGCTGCAAAGGATGGCATGAAACGGAATGATAGGAATGTGAATTTAATGTGGCATATCCGAACAAAGTACTTTGGAAGGGTTTGGAAAGCCAAGTGAGTTTTATTTGTGATTTAATCGTGATAATTTAATGTTTTATAAAAGAAACCACTCCGCAACCCAGAAGATAATCGAACATCATTATGCAATTAATGATGCTTATTATCAGCAGTATCATGCCGATAAAAATTCATTGGCCATTTTCAGTTACAGTTGATAAATATGCAGCGGAACTGCTAAAAAAAATACTTTAAATTACTGGATTTCTGTCATTCATTCGTTTTACGTACTACATACGCTAAATGCTTGATGACAGCTTCATTACCGTGAGCCTTTATTTGCGTCAGGCAATTAGATTACACTAGAGGCGAACACAATCGGGGCTGCGATTCAGTAACAACCTGCTGGCATCATTATCTCCCATGCGCATCAACAATGCAAAGTAATTTCCACAGTTATGGAGGTGGTAAGAAAGGGTGAGCGAATCTATTTCGGTTTTGCAGAGGTAACAATATCATTAAAACGGGTAAAAAATGTTGTCCATGTCGTCCAATGATTAATTGGCTGATAGTAGCGATAAATGAGCTAGCGGGGCAGAAATTGGCGCCCAATCCCATTGGGCGGTTAAAGTTGATAAAACCACGCTGAACAGTTTTTCCTGAATGATTATAAATAATGTTTTGTTTTTGAAAACTACTAACTTATTTGAAATTTTTGATTGTAAATAATATTTATTTTAAACAAACAGTGGGTTGTAGAAAATCATACAAAGGAAAATGAATCTAGTTCAAATGTGTAATGACATTTATTTTCAAATTGATAAATCTCAGTATTCTGAGACATTTTTCAGGACACTCTACAAATTATGTCCCCTTACTTCATCATGAAATTGGCTCCAATTTTGAATATTACGTCCACTGGAACTCAATAACTCCAGTAAAAGAAATTTCCTCTGAAATCCATCTCATTTTGCATCATCGATTCTTACTGCTGAATTAAGATGGATTTCTGTTTTCGCCGAAAAAAACGCAATAAAATCATCCATCTATAAGTGGGTTTTGTAACGAAGGGTATATTTCCAACAAAATTGTCTTACACGTGCGTACCCTTGAGCGTAGGGCACAAGAATGTCATCTCGATGCTAGTATAAGCTTTCCTTTTTGAGTGTGGCTCTTAATTATTGGATCTTGCTTGTCTTTGGATTTCACTAATCCCACCATAATCCCTGAGTAAACATCTGAAGCGTATTTAGTATCGTGAGTATTGATACATGCGGAACAATCCGTCTTCCTTGTAACGTAAAATCTTTGATCGCATCTTTCGCCGTTGCTTTCACACTCGATACCGCCTGAATGTATGCAATGTGTAATTGAAGAACAACAGCATATAACCATTTCTTCTGGCAGCTTCTCGGGACGTTTGTCAGCACCATCCTTTCGGCAGCAAAATCAGGCAAGGGTTTCATCTCTTTGGTATGCGTTGTGTGTGTCGACTAGAATCATTGTTGTGCTTGATTATTGCTGCATTATTTGCCGCTCGTCGTGCTTAATGTTGTGCCGCGCTGCGGTTGTCGTCTTCCGGGACTGCACATTCCACGCATGGTTGCGCTTTGTATACCAGGTTGTGTCCCAGATAGGCACTGGCCAGCAGATCCTCCGGCGCAAGGTTCAACCCGTGCTCGTTGGACATACGTTTCAGACGCTCGTACATATGGACCGCCGTTAGTGGAACCGATCGACGATCGCGCTGTTCCTCAACGGTCACCTCCAGCGGACAGGGTACCATGGTGATGTGATGATGCAGTAGCCAACGGATTGTCGCTCCACCCGGAAACGGGATATTCAATTTGTCGTACCAGCACAACCGAGCGGTTACTCTGCCAGGATACACGTCTTTTACGCGGAAGTTGTAGACTTTGATGCTGTAACTGAACTACCAACAACAAGCTACCGCGACCGCTGCTCTATTCCGAACCGTACCGACCGATTGACAACGTGAAACTGTGCCGCTTCGTCCTGTTCCGTCCATTCCACGTTCGTGAAATGGGTAATGTTGCTTGAGTCTCACACCCTCTCGCAAGGAACGGTATGGAACATGGACGAATGTTCGTCGCATATGGACGTTCTACGTGTGGCAATAGGGAAAACGGAATCTGGAAGCCATATGATTCGAACCCCACGGTTGTGAACTGCAGCTGATCGAAGGGTTTTTGTTTTGTTTCGACGGCAAGCCCAACGGTCGTGGTGACGAAAGAGAGATCAAAGTAGACATGGAATGGGGGAAAAAGAAGTCCAAATAACAAAAAAGGGAGAGCACGACAGCTAGAATGTGCAACCTTCGTCTGTTTCCAAGGCGACGATTGCTAAGGGTACGAAACATGCACAATAATAAAACGGATACACAGATTGGCTCAATTTAAAAGGACCTGGTCCGTTTCCGGCGCAAATGCATTTCATCGGAAAGATATTTGAGCAGTATTGTAACACACTTCCAACAGTGCAAGAAATTGCATACATTGTTTGTATATTTACATAAAATATTTAAGTGGCAAAAGAATAACATAATGCTGATTGTATTATATTCGCAGTTGGCGCACACGTTTGGGCACCGTTAACAGATTTGAACAAGAGTGAAGTGAGTATTGTAGGTGGAGTATCCTGGTCACGGCACCAAATGATCGATCGCGAATTTTGTTTTTATGTTTAAATAATCTGTTCAAAATTCTCATCTCACCAGTCGGGACTGCACTAGGTGGATATGATGCATTCCGATTTCCGTTGCATATTTTCCAAACCCGTCTCGCATGGTCTGCTGTACGCTCGGCTTCATTCCACACTGGTCCTTGCGCCCATATGTTGCAAACGTGTGTTTCGACGAACGGCGTGGTCCTTTCGGCAGCGATGCATGAACTGAATTGGCCCATCTGGATCTGCATTTGTGGTATCGCGCACAACCACCAGCCCGGAACTCTGCTTGAAGACCACCAAATGTCCAACATACGAATGAATAACATTAGCTGCATAACACGGTACTGCACGTTACATTCTGTTTGCAGCAGTTTTTTCTACGTTTTCAACCGTTCATATTCCGTTTTTGTTCAGGAAGAATGTATGCAAAATGCTCGTGTTGTTTCTTTCATTGGAATTGCTAATACGGTTTCTAACATTTAATTGGTTGTGATGGATTCTGTGCGTAAACCCTTAGCATGCAGCTCTATCTGCTCGCTGCCTTACCGAACAACACATCGGGAAGCGTTTGGTTGTTGGGATTTGAGAAAAAATTGTGATTCTTGGAAGCGATGTAAGAGAACTAATCAACATACTTTTCAACAATTTCATGATATTCTTTTCCCAGTAACTGCAGAGAAATGATCCAACCATTGAGCACGTACGGATGCCGCGATGCGAATGAAGGGGGTACAGTACCCGGTTGTCATCAACAGTTCATACAAATGAAACTGCACAAACACTGCCCGCACGACATCTGCAGCTGGTTACAAGGCGAATGATTCTTCCCACAATGCATCCTCCACGTGCCTGAAGGCACTCTTGGCCTTTTTTTTTCCTCGGCCTTTCGGTGACACCCGCGCACGGTCCAGTTTGACTTGTGCTCGAGGTTTTATGTCTTTTGCAATTACAGCTTCGAAGAATACCCGCGCACATTGGATGGGGCTCTTTTGGTCCCTCCGGTCACATGGTCAACAACAATCGCTGGTTGGTGGTGATTCTAAATAAATATCCATGAATGGAATCGCTGAACCAGCTGCTGGCGACGAACTGCTTTGTTTTGATAGGATGAATAGAACAGAAGTATAACAGTCCTGCACAGCCCGTACATGTGGATGTGTTTATTTAGTTGCGCGAGGTTGGATATTGTGAAGGATACCAATAACATTCTGGCATTGTTTAAGGCTCTCTGCGGCTTGAGGACTCTTGCATTAATACAGACAATGCACTAACGATACGATTTAGTCCAGGGGTTGATGTATGGAGTACGGAAATGCATGATTATAGTTAGAATTAGATCTCGTTAAGGAACACAACGGAAAATGTGATATTCTGACAGACATTGGCACGACATTCGTTGGAGCACGGAACACTAATCGATTTTATGTTGTGAGGATTAAGTATAAGCCCTTGAAGGTTGTAAATCTTGTAAAGCAGCTTGGAATCCTGGAATCAATACAAATTATTATATAGCAAGGAATCGTGCATCGAAACTCGTTATTGTAGGAAAAGAGGTTTGAATGAAAAACAGATCTATCAGTTCCGAAGGATCCAAACATTTTCACACAAAAAAAAAACAGTTTATATTAAATAGTCTTTTGTTTATACGAAATTACGCACCGATAATAAAGTGTGCTTTCAATTAACACTGTGTGTAGCAATTAAGCCACGGGAGGATAGATAAACATCATCGAAGATGTATTGGATTGCATACCTTCAGGCGGTAAACGCAAACTGTCATACGCGCTGTTGGTTCACACACTATGGAAGATGTTTTTGTCGCTGTCCAACTTACATACCTTTGGGTAGAAAATAAAAAAAAAAAGATAAGGAACCATTTTGAGCAAATTAACTACGGCAACCGACATCGCGTAGGTTTTTCATTGAAACAAAAATTCTTCAGAATGGCTGGAAGAATGAAGTAACTCGCAGCACATTGTCATTCGCAGGCGGTTGCTTATTATTTGTTTCATTATTGTCGTTCCTTGCCGCGTGGAAATATACGTATTTATCCTCAGCGGGGTGTGTTTCGGACAGTTGTCAAATGAACTTCAACGGCAGCAATAGCAGCAGCGGCAGCCCACCCACCCATTCGCAGCATGACATTTCGCGGAACTTTCCCAGGGGCAATTGGGGCAGGTTTTTTTGTGATGAAACAATTTCTACAATGCATGTGATATGAGTTTTTCCCTCTGTTTTTCTGTGGTACGTTCGAATGGATAAATTTGTTTAACGATTTCATTAAGCTAACATTTATTTTACCTTTCGGCAATAAAAGCCTGTCTAAAAATGTCTCACCGTATCCTATATTTCAACTTTATCGTTCATAATTTTTCATTTTCACAATCGCTTATATGCTGTAACAAAAGTATCTATGCCAACGCATTATTTTGTTAGAATATTCCGGTTTAATTTCTGGGAAATCGTATATTTTAGGCAGCACGGTACATAATGATCCGGAGTTCCTACAATGCGATGTATTTTGGAGGATGGTGCAGCATGTGGGTTTTTTTTACTGCATCGTGTGTGGAGTGTATCAGAACTCGTATAATTCGCACCGAAAAACGTGCCCAGGAAGTATTAACGAGGTATGCAACCCGGCTCGCAGAAAAACCATTCAATATATCGACAAAAGCTATAACTACAATTATTAATTAAAACTGCTTCCCCAGAACCATCTTCCTAGAGCGCAATTATTAAACTTTAGAATATACCCGATATTGCAGGTATTTGCTGTACCGGATCGATTACAATGAAAGGTACGTGCGTGGTACGCGAATGTATTATTTGAAACGAGGATATGTAATTGGTTTGCACTGGGTAGAAAGACAAGCAAACAAGCCTCAATTGCTCATTATAAGTGCGCGAAAAACATTGAGGTACGACACGTGTCACGTAGTGCGATACCGATTAGACTTGTTTTCCTTTCTGCTCCGATTGGTAACCCTTGCTAACAGGAAGCACTCGAGCTTTCTAGGCTCAATAATTAACACGACAGTGACAACGCTTTGCGAGCGTTGGCGTGGTTGAGCTTCTGTTTGTAATATCTTCCACCTAGATGCTGCAAACTCGGGCTGGAAACAGTACCAACACGTAAGTTTTCATACATCAATAGGCAATATAACGAACAAATGGTAGAGTTGCATTTTGTAATCGCTCCTAAAGATGATTCCGTTCGGTCCTTTGCTGTTGCAAGGCAGCTGCTGTCTATTAAATGTTCAATGATCGTATCCTTACAGTGCTGCCGTAGTGGTGGTGTGTGCTTTTCGATCTTATCCTGGATCGTTCTGCTTAATGTCCCACGTTGGCAGCACATCCAATGCAGCTGGCTTTCCGTTTGTTGGTGTATGTGTGTGTTTCGATGCTTCGATCGAGCAGCAGTTGAAGGATCGTTTGCGATCGCGTACCGCACTTCAAAGACAAGCGTATCAACATTCAATCGAAGCAGTATTTATTAAAAGTATTTTAAGGTATATTTAAGTTGTTGTTTCGTGAGTTTCAATCTAAAGTATATAATTTTAATTGATTATGGAACTGATTTCCTTTACGATTTTGATGAAATTATTAACACTATATTGAAATAATTGAAAATGTTTACAATATCATCAGTATAACAGATATAACATCCAAATAAATTATGAATTTAAAACAACGTTTCGTGAAACCATTTGATGTTACTCCGGATATTGATATTGATATCCGATATAGTAGCCGACCGGAGCTTTGTATGGATATGTTGATTAGAAATAGGCAATTCTTTTAAATGAGTTAAGAAGTTATGTGCTAAAGTTGGTTGACTGGCTTTTTAAGTCCTTGACCCAAACAACAGCAAGCGACACAATGTGTAACACAAAGAGACATTACACCTCACTCCTAGTGCTGTAATCATTCTGATTTGTAGTATTTGCCCATAACGTCAAAACAATTTAGATGCATTCCCTGTAGACGGAAGGTTGGGCGCTTTGAATTGATATCAGAATTACCCTCCAAACCTTTTGTCGCCAGCATGCAATAGCCTACCCAAACGGTGAAAAAGTCCATTGCTCAGTCCCAGGCAATTGAAGGCACACCCCGACAAGTCGTCAAATTTGCATCACAAAAATAAAGAAAACCATTTCTCGTTTTGTTTCATCCCCACCGACGGCTTGTAATGTTACGTACAAGCGGATTACTTACCATGGAGCTCTACAGTTTTTTTCTCGTCAGGACGAATCTGGGTGCTCTCCTGAAGTCACATTTCTCCTTAATTTTGTTTTGTCTTTTATCACGATATGTATGGGCAGTATCATTGGATGACATTTTTCGGCACGACTGTTCAGCTCTTAGTGTAATTGACTTCCATGCGGCTTCTTTTAGCTTCGAATACCAGCACTAACATTCTGTTTTTAAGGATGTTGTTTTTCGGTAACTTTTGTTCCACTCATAATCATAATGATTTTAGGTTATGCAAGGCTCTGGTGAATGTGTCCATTCCTACATATATTTATCCAAATCATTGCGACGCACGTTGAAAAGATTAGAACATCGTGAGGGATTTGAGATCGAAATACCCCAATGTTTCTTTCTCTATTTGTGTAACGCAGTGAATGTGAAACAGTCATTTTAATTCATCAACATAACATATCCAATATAATAAATATATCAAATTTGAGTTTATAAGGAAAAGGAAAACAATATTTGTACCTTATTTAATTAAACTAAGTTCATCAACTCATATGTATCTATGATTTTCAGCATAACCTTACATATGTGAAAAATTTACCCTTAAATTTTACTTCATCAACTGATTCACACAAAATCCTCAGCAGGTTATTCCGATCCTTTCAAACATAAACCTTCACATATTTCCAACCCTTATTCCCTATGCATGCATTTCACCCTCAACAGAATCATCCCTTTGCCAAAGAAACAAGCTGTAGCGCGTGCTTGCGAACATCAATTGCGCATGGCACGCGTAGCGCACAACGATCGACGCACGCCACCCGTTGATACGAGAACGAAAAGCTGTAGCATAAACGCGAAACAAAACATCAAGCTACCCATCTCACTCACACCGCACGGCTGCATCATGTGTCCTTTTTCGTTTCCCTTCTGGGCCGATCACCCGTGCAACCCCGTTTGCCAGCAGTTGCACGCGCATTTGATCCCCTGCCCTAATGCCGGTGCGCTTCCTGCTGATGTTTTATGTTCCGCTCCCGCTTTCTCTGCTCCGTGCGGTCAGGACGGTGGTGGCAGGAACTCGTGGCAGCTGTTCGAACCGATTTGGCTGTACGCAGTCTGCGCAAACATCACCTCCACGCAGACCAACTATTAAGCAGAGCAGCCCACACCGAAGAAAGGGAAAAGGAACGACTGATTCCGATTGCACTGTGGAATAAAATGGTAAAAGAGTTGCTCACAAAACTTAAAACTAAATATCAGTTTTTCGGCACGGCACTATTGCTGAAAAAGAATTAGTCTTTATGTACTAAAAGTAGTCTGCAGTAATGGAGAAACTAATAGTTATTTAAAAAATTAAATGAACTAGCAAGTTTTTTATAGATGTAATTTAAGTGTGAAAATACTAAAATTACCTTAAATACTTAAAATACTCAAAATATATAATTAAATAGCAGATAAAACTCAGTAGCACGTAAAAATAGATAAAGAGAAGAATTACAATAAATCTTTTTTTGCCTATTATTTCTAACAGAAAATTTCCATTCGAGTAATGTTTGTGAAGTTTCAAACCGAATTAAATAGACAAGTTTATCAACAATCCCATCGCATTAACAAAATTGTTCAAATCAGTGTTAATTTTAAGCCAAATCTGAAAACATCTTTAAATTTAAATGCAATGTCGCAACATTTACAATAACAAATGACAATTTCAATTATCATCGATAATCGATAAAGCAATCTTCGTACTTAATGAGGCTGAAATAAACATGTTTATATCATTATTTAGTTTTTAAGTTTTACTAGCAAGCAAACATAAATTTTATGGAAAATAGTTGTAAATAAGCATTCTACATTTACATACCTCGCGCTACCTCGTTGCCGAACCCATAGTGCAAGCCCGTTGGTAAAAACGGGTGCCAAGAAGGGAATCCTATTGCTTCCCTTGCTTTCATCCACTTTGGCTTTGTCCCACACGGAAAGCTGGCAGTTGTTTTCGTCCCATCTCGCTCTGGTACGCTGGCACCCGCTGGCAACGCAACGTGTTCGCGGGGTCTCGCTGCAAGCCGCGCACATTTCGAGCGGTCTGCAGCCTGCAGCAATATGCATGTGTTCCGGTGGTTCGCTTTCCAGCCGTTGGAGTAGGGGACAGATGAACAAAGCGCAAAACCGTTATGAAACCGCCGACAGGCGGCAGACGGCAAGCAAAGCGAGTGAGCCACAGGACCGGCCGGTGTGTGTGCGAGACGGAAGAAAGGAGAACCTGCCCGGTTTCGGAAGTACCCAAACACCCGACGCACACACGCGATCTCATTTTGGGAAGTGACGTCAAGCGAAGTGCATCTCAGCGCTCTGTTTTGCACCGGGCAGCGCAGGTGATCGGAGTGGTTCGTTGCATTGTAGCAGCCATCACTGTACGTGACACACCCCGTAAATAACGGAATCGAACGCTCTCCATCCGGTGTTGATAAAGTGTTCTAGCACCATGTCAGTGTAGTGCGTGTGACGGCATGGTCGGCTGATTGAGCAGAGAAGCTTGTTGTAAGAACGTCCTTCAAGTGCACACAGCGGGCGCTAATACACGGTTAATCGCCATGCCAAAAAGCGTTCCAAAGAGTGGTGACAGATCTCGCACCTGTCAGCCATCCGGTGGAGGCCGAAAGCGAAAGCTGGAACCTGTTGCATCGGCCCCCTACCCACAGGATCGGTCCGGGGCGGGGAAAAGGATACGCATTCCAGCGACAGGGCAATCCCCAGCTTCCGGCAGTGTCAGCTCCACAACCCCCGACACACCGCCGACCGAGCGCGGTGCCGTTACCGACTTTATGCTGCAGGCACTCGGGCGCATCCGGGAGCTGCAGGATGAGCTTGATTTTCTACAGAACGACCCGTACGCCGAGGATACGGACGATGAGGATCAGCATGACCACGGGAGACAGCCGCCGGTGCAGGTGATTGGTGGACGACAGGCGGAAGCGATCGGGTGGGCTGTCTGTGCCCGGGAAACGATGCATTTCCTGCAGCGCGAAGGCATCCCACCGGACAGCCCATTGATGGTGAATCTCCGTCGACGGCTCGTCGGACGGGTGGACGAACCGGACGAAGGACTCTCCTGCTAGGGCGTGCTTCGTTCGACGCGCGTTCCAAACATTTCTAGTCACGATGGCAACCGGAGAGGGTGAGATATCCTCAACCACGCTGCTGCTTGATTCAGCTGGCAAGGGCGAAATAATCGGTACCATCTGGCGGGATTCCAGTTTCAGGTACGGACAGCAGCTGCTCGAGCGAACGTAAGCACGTGCATCGCCCTTCAAATGGATCAATTCTTCAAAGAGGAAATTCTAGTCACCGGTGCAAGAGTGTTGCATGTTTAGAAGTAGTTTTCTTTCTGCCATTCATGCCACCTGGAATACATCAATAAAGCTTTTACTAAAAATGGCCACTTGTCATGTTTCGCATTACCGTAAGGACTTAAATAATAAAAAAGGAACACATTGATAAGTCTCAAATACACACAGAAAAAAGGGAAGTTTTACGCACATTTTATCCGTTTTGTTTCACATTTGATTTATTTATTTGAAGACGTATATAAATCGTTATTGTACAACTAGAAAACATGCTAATTCGTTTCACGACCTAAGAATAATTAGTAGGACCTTTGGTTTTTGCGCATTGAATTGTGCATTCCTCTTTCACCCCTACAGTATAATAAATTCATCTTTCTGACTCTTTTGCTGCTCCTCTTCATAAATACAACTTTCTTCCATTATTCCAGCTTGATTTTTGATCTTTTGTTCGTTCATGTACTTATGCTCTTCCGGTTTATTAGATGAAACAAGAATAACATAACAACGATTTGGAAGCAATGTTCGAATTTATATCTCAATCCCATAACTTAAATATGTTGTCTTGCACTAACTGGGAGTATTCGATCCTGTTGTTGAGTACGAAGGACTAATGAGCAGCAGAATTAAAGACTCTTTAGATGAGTGAGTGCACACACAACACGATGGAAGGAGACTTCCGAAAAGAAAAATCAATTACTCATCAGATCTTCATCAGGTGTACAGATGTTGCTCGAACAATTCCACAAAATAGTAAACCCGGTGTAATATTCTACTTCACAATGAGCTCTTTTAGACGTCCGACAATGTTTACAACACAAACCGGATCGATCAGGTGGATGGTATGAACGGTAACGTACGTTGAACTATTGCCAGGAATGGTTGGCACAAATAAATGGTTCGAATCTTCTCTTCCTTCAGAGGCGAACGTGTGTGATAGACAGAGCAACGACTATGGAAAACTTTTAAAACACGTTCATCGCCTTAAAACAGACGCTTGTTGGGCTCTTTAGAGAGAGAGAGAGTTCCTCGATACGAAACACAATTTCTTTTCATAAAGTGGAAAGCGCACATCATTCAAAGGATGCTACACGTCTCATTAAATTGAAGATGTTTGATGAGGTTCCCGTGTTCCCCAGACGTTTTCAAATTGAGCTAAAATTGATTTTTATTGTTCAGTCGAGGACGACTTTAAACTATCATATAACAATATCTTGTTTGACCTAGTCCGCTTCGACCATTTAGTACCAAATGCAGGGTTATTCAAGTTGAAATAGCATACAGGGTTTTTGAGAGGACAGGACAACGCAAACGCCTATCACCACAAGCGCAGCACATGATATGTCAACGGTCTTAGAAGACAACACACGAAGGGGCGGCTCGGTGGCATGATGGTAGCGACGTCGGTCTTTACTCGAACGGACCGGACCAAAATCCCACCCGGACCAATCCCCCGTACGCAGGACTGATTATCCAGCTACGGGTAAATAAAGTAACAGGCCTTAACCTCTTGAGGTTGTTATGTCAATAAAGAAGAAGAAGAAGACAACACAACCCCAACAGTTCAATACAATCACATGATATCACAATGGCAGCGCCAGCTTACCACAACACCACTGGTACGGTAAAGGTACGATCCGAGGAGTATAAACGTGTCCTAGGATGGATTTCTCAGCCAGACGATGATTGTTGGTTTACATTTACTGTATTTTTCATTAAATAAAGCATATTTAATTCGATAAATGCAGTAAACATGTCTTCGGTTAAAAACAACCATCGTTTGGCTGTCAAAATCCTTCCCAGAGTGCGTTTATACTTGTCGGATCGTACTTGGCTAATATCGTCGTATGAGTTTTGTGGTAAACTGCGGTGCCATTGTGATATCATGTGCTTGCATAGAAGTATGCCCGCTGCGATTGTGGTGTCTAGCGAGGCCCTTGAAATGTCATGTGCTGCGATTGTGGTGATAGGCGCTTGCGTTGTTCTGTAACTTATCTTCCTTTTTGTTCGCCTACCCAACAGACATACACAACCTCTGTAAGTCGCTAGCATCCTTAAACATGAAAGTTCAGCTTCTTTTCGTTCTTTAATACTTTGTCTGCCAAGTAATGGAATGTTCTAGGAAATTGTGCCTATGCATCCGCTAATGTTCTTTCCATGCTGTGCTCCTCTTCTGTTCTGGTCTTTGCCTTAAAGGGAGAAATTGAAATATAAATTCCAGAAACATTGTTGCAAATAGCATGTTGCATTACTCTCATTTCTCTCAGTTTTACACCCCTGTATAACCGCTGTGTTGCTGATGGCCGTCCATGCGCTTTTTTGTTTCTCTCAACCCCTGTAACCCCCCAGTTGACGTGTCTTTTCTGATTATCACCTTGCTGATCGCGATTCAAGTTTTCCGATAAATACACACGCTCAAGGGCTTGCCCTGCCGCCCGTTTGCCAGTAGCGCACGTGCAACGGCTTGAAACAACGGCCCGGCAAGAGTGTTCTCTTCCTGGTAAACGTTGGTAGTGGGAAAAAGTTCATCCTTCTGTCATCGGCACAAAAGTAGACGGTGCAGAAAAGCGGTTCAAGACAAGATTGGTAAACTTTCACTGGTGTGCCTCTGTTACTTCCATCAAGTTTCGTGATGTGTTAGTAGTAAACATAGATGAATTTTTAAACTGCTGCTTACCTTCGACAGGTTTTTTTGTGACTAGTTGTCGGAAAGCAGCTTCCATGAAGTCTCATTTCGATCTTTTGCAACCTTTGTTCAAGAATGTGAAGCGAAAGTTGAAGGAATGGCTTTCGTTATGGCTTGGTGCTGGTTCTAGGGTAACCTAGTGGAAAGTTTTGCGATGTGTAGCAACTTGTTTCACCAACTTTACATTAACATCCATTTGTAATTCCTAAGAAAACGATCAACGTAAGCCAGCATCATCGGTGCTGCAGCATAAAATCGAGAGCCTGGAACTGAAATGCTTAAAACTCACATGTTTTTTAGCGAACATTGCATCGCATCCTTTTTCATCGTTGTCCATGACAATCCGCGTTGGTTTGTGGTTCGGGCCATCCTTTACATAGCCAACCCCTCCGGATGCTTCTGCCCATTCCGCTTCTGGGGCTCCTCGGGCAGTTGATCAAACTGTTGATTCTTGATATCCGTACGATCGCGTCCAGTCACGACCAGACGCACAAACTTTCACCTCTTCCCGTGGACGCTCTGCACCGACAGTGACTTCCGGATGCTGTGGTGCTGCGAGCGCCGGATCGTTGACACGAAACTCGTCTCGCAGGCATTTCCGGCCGACGAGAGACCGATTCGGCGCTGCACCGTCATCGGGCGGCAGCACAGGTACCGGTGGAAGTGTTGCCGGAAGACGCCCGACACGCAGTACAGTGCGACCGGATTGATGCAGGAGTTGAGGAAACTGTATGGGTAGAGAAAAAGCTGGAGTGAACGGTTGAAGTATGTTTCGCATTTGATAAAGGTTCGATCGTCCAGGAGCACCAAGCCTTACTTTGTGAGACATATGAGACATTTAACGCTTCTCACGAAAAAATACAATCTCTCTGGGCTTACAACTCCTTTCATGCTCTGGATAAGGGACAGTAGTACTTCAGTAAAATTCTCTCCAGAAAAAGTGTTGCTGTAAGAGTGCGATATTTTTCCTCATATCAGATAGGTATGTGACCCCTAGAATTCAAACTGTCATGAGATATTAAATAAAAAAGTGATATTTGGAAATGGAGTTGTGTGCGATGTCCGTTGCGGAGGCTGTGGGGTGCCATCTGGCTAAAAGTATCCATCGTGATGATCAATATCTTAGAGAACAAGCTTCAAGAGAAGCTAAATCCCTGAACGAAAACCTAAACAATATTCAGTACGATCCTTCCGAGTATTGACGAAAGACGCCAATATCTCCAAAACTTGAATGAAGCGATTGGTCGAAAAGGACTTAAATTCAAAGTCCAGGGGACGAGCAAAATGTCGCTTAATAACGAACCGGATCAGTGCACTACGGTGTGAATGATCGAAGATTTTGTTGAACTTATCCAGTAAATAGCATCCAATCGTAGTGTTTTCAGGCCAGAGTTCGACTCAACCCGGCCAACCGTCAACGTGTTAACGCCATATCAAATAACATAGAGTAGAATGGTTGAATAAACGTGTCCATTACCTGATTAACTTCATTAACTTGAAGTCAATTAATTAACCGCTAATTAACTAATGTTTTTCTTCATTTAACCACGAGAAAAAGATCTTATAGAGTGGTGTACCGATTTTCGCATCTATGGACCTCACTGTACAGCGTAGGAAGATTGTTTTAGCACACTCTTGACATAAGAGTCATTATGTAAAAATGTGAAATAAAATCTTGCACATGTTGGGAAAAAGGCAATACAAAAAGAGATGAAATAAAATATAATACCTAGTTACTACAAACAATTTCACTCAATGGAGAGTACAAAAAGTCTATAAATTAACGTCAAAAAAGTAGGAGCACACCTTCCAGGCAACGAAAATCCTTTTCTATTTAGCGAAAGAAACAAAATGCTTTTGGAATGTAGCATCCACTCCCATTTTCGAGAAATTTTTCTCGGCAATTTTTGGCGTAAGTTTTCGTTTTACAACCCCTGACGTGAAATACCACTGAAATTGTCGAAAAATAATTCTCCTTCAAATATCGTACAAAACGCACACCAAGCGAGTTGAGAAGCAGTTGAAACGTTTACTAAGCGCACATTGATCGTTGCTACCGACCGTGGAATGGCAGTGGCAAAGTAAATTACAATTCCGCTTCCGCTGGAGTTGATGTCAGAACTCCGTATTTCACCGGCGTGGGAAACTATTTGGCAAAAGGGGGGAGGAAAAAATTAAACGTAACCGAAATAGTTCCAGTCTTGCTGGAACGTTAATGAAATTCTTAGACTCTTGCCTATCGCTTTTTCAGAGCCAATTGCGAATGTTTTAAACCATGCCCTCTCACCATGCGAGGATGCGATTTGCTTTCGGTAACAGTCGGCAGCACATTTTACTATGATCTATCGTTCGCTGGGCAGGAACGGAGGTATGTATGGCAAAAGGAAAACTTTATTCTAAGTGATTCGTGGAATTAAAGTATCTATTGCGATTCCGCATCCGAAGGCCTTCAACTCGGGGCAAAGTTGAGTCGCGTAAGCTTATAAAGGAAGATCGGGCAACAGGATATCAAGAAAAGGTTCGAACAAATGGGTGTTACGTCAACGAGTTCCAAGAGCTTTTAGCCGTTGGCAGAGATTTGAAAGTAAGGCACACTTTCTGCCACTAACGTCACTGGTGGGAGTGTAGCTTATCCGACATGCGGTGAAAAGTTTTACCCCTCACCGTAACATGCACCGGGTTGGGATAGCTATCGAGCATTGATGAACATCCGCAAACGGTGCACAATCTCCACCCGTAGACATAGTTTTCGGGAGGAAACTTTCATGATGGATCTGCCTCTTCAGGCTATCGTGTACACGTCATACCGAAATGACGCTATCGGATCGGAGAGATTTATGAGTTGCCTTAGCGTACATATCGCTCCCCATCAACGTCAAGCGCAAACAATTTTTAAACCTCCGTGTTGGAGGGTTGTGAAAATTCTACCCAAAACGAGCGTACCATCAAGCACGGTACATTTCCTATCGAATGTTGAAGTGATGCGCTGTAGTCGTTATACAGCGTACCAGCTGAATGAAACGTTGCGTTTGCGATACAAACAAAGAAAACCAACGAAATGCAAACACCCACGGATGTGTAATGTTCGGCACATGCCTGCCGGAGCTGCGAACGACAGGAAAAATCAATAAGCCCCTTACAGCCGGCATTAACGACAAGACAGGATGGACCACGGTTCCGGAGTCAATTATTGTGAAGAAACTCCTTTTTGGGACAAGTCGAGTATGAAGGGACGATTTAAAAATCTGTTTTAGTAGCTTCAAAAAAATATTTTCTTTACCGATTCTTCTTCTGTAAGTGAATTTCATGTTTGTTAGTGAAGAAAATATTGTCCTTTATTAGCACTTTTTCCCACCAAACAGTGCCATAACCTTCAAGTGTTAAAATTAATGAATACCATTGGGTGGATGATTTATATCACACTTAATACGCCACAAACGAGCCACAAAAGTACCCAATAAGATTGAGCCGTTCCTTACAAATAGAGGAACAAAATCTGCTCCAAACAAGGCTGACTGGGGGCTGAGATATTGTCCTCCAATGGTTCGACCATGAATCGTAAAGGCAGCTTTTTACGACAGTCGAAATAAAGAACCGTGTGCTTGCGGCGTCTCTTAATCATCCGTGCCGACCGGCAGAAAGTCATTTGCGAGACAGTCGGTCTGGTGAACGCCAGCACTGGCAGTGTGGGTGGATTGCGCTCGTCTTTGTGTTTCGCAACGAGAATGACGAATTGTCTTTGCCTAATCACACCACCACCAGCCGATCGACTAACCAAGGTTTTCAATATTTGCGCCGAGTCAACAGTGATGCGAAGTGCCGCTTACGAATGCTCATTACGCGGTTCAGCACAGTTTGATGGTGCATTTTCTCCTAATTTCATGATTGCGCTATTAGCAATAAGTTTGCTATTTGTTACGAAACTGAACGAAATGTGTGACGAAATGTGTTATTGTAAAGATCATTTTTGCGCTCCAATTGTATTGCATTTTTGTTAATTTTCTGGTTTTTTGTGTCTAACTAAAAATGACAAAAGAGAAGAATATTTACGGTTTAAAATGGTTTTAGTTCATAAACCCCTTTAGGCATTCATCGCCTCGATCGATCTGCTTAAATTTGCCAATCTCATAAATAAGACGTTAATGGCGGGCAATGATCAATCCCGATTGGTGTTAATATTGGTGAGCTGCAGCACACCAAGCAGTACATTAAATCATTCCATATGCCGTGCCACATCCCACCGCGTAACGGTCAATAACTGATGCATGTTTGATTTTGCTCATTAATGCCCAGAGCAGCGTGATTCATTGCAATATTGGACGTTGCGATAGTGTTCAGCAGCGATAGGGCTTTGGCAAAATTGAAACTTCAATCAAAACCCCCGCTCGTAAAGCAACATCACCGACGACCGGTGCAATGTGTCGGTGGAAACATGGCAAGTTAATTATACGCAACAGTACAAACAGACTAATTTAGTGTGCTCGTGTTGTATTGATCTGGAAATTGATGAGAATCACCACTACATTTTCATGTCAGGTGCAGGTGCAGGGCTTCAAGAGCAAATATTACATTTCACGACCAATTGAAGCAAAAATAGCAGTACAACGATAATTATTTCATAATTAACAGAAAAAAGTACATGATTTATTGTAAAAAAACAAAATGTAATTAATAAATAATGTTTACTCTCTTCAAGGCTCCTGTCTCATGCAACCATAATTCAATTACAAATTCTCTTTCTTCGCTAACGACTCCGGTGTCTATGCTACTGAACGACATTCAGACGACGTCCCTTGTCAATGTAGCATGACGCTGCACGATGGGCAAGAGTAGCGAAGGAATGTCAGGGGGCCGTTGCGGTTCACAGATTAATTGATCATCAGCATCAACTAAAAGGAACGTGTGCTATTCTCAGTGCCATCGAAAAATGAATGACTGGCATGTCACAGTTTCTTGCCCAGGACTACTCCCGTCAACCGATCGCCGAAACCGCAACGAATACTAACTCGGGCGGTAAAGTCCTCTCCATGCTCCAAACCGGAAAAATCCTTTACCAGGCCCAGCCCTTCCCGTTTCCCGAGCCCTTGCCCGAACGTCTTACCTGAGACAGAAGCCGGTGATGCGGAAAATGTGCCAGAAGTCATCGTAATCGTCTTCGGCGTGCGGATTCAGATGGAACCACAGCTCGACCACGTGATGCGGCAGAAAGCACACGATGAAGACAACCACGAAGGTGATGACCATGCGGGCGACGTGGCGGCGGGCACGGGCCTGCGAGCGGCTCTGCGGTCCCGCATTCTCGCCCGGCATTTCCCGCGCGCTCGTGTGCAGCCGGTGTGCCATCAGTACGTAAAGGATGCCGATGATGGACAGCGGCAGGAAGTAGTAAACGATTGAGTTGAGCACCGTTTTGTACCTAGTTTAGGATAAGTAAGGCATCGCATTAGCATTATAGCAACAAAAGAAGGGGGATGAGAATTAATATTTTGTTGTGGTTTTTGTGCGGTCACAGCAAAAGGATTTTATGCTGGCCAATTTGTCAGCTCTCTGCCCAGTCACAGACGGTGTCACTCGAACATGACACTTCCAAATGGTATCATTAGTCCACAGCGGTGACGGATGGCATGCTATCCGAAACAATGTCTAGCAAACTTACTTGGAATAGTTGAACTCCTGCAATCTGGGTCCAAATGGTGAGCAGTATTCGATTGTTTTGTTCGACTGGTCCAGGTGGACGACCACCACGTCCGACATCACCACGGACGGTATCGCACAGATGATGGCCAGCACCCAGATGAGAAATGCAACAATCACCGTCAATGGGCGCGTCTGCAAGCAAGAGGGTAAGTAAACTTTTAGCATGGAAAAACTCATCTTTTTCATGGCATGAAGGGTAGCAGAAGCAGCGTTACCTGCAACTTTCGGAGTGGATTCACGATGGCACAGTACCGATCGGCGGACAGTGCGGTGAGCGTGAACACGGACACACCGATGGAGATTTCCTCCGCAAACTCGGACACCCGGCACAGGGCGCTACCCCACGGCCAAGACTCGAGCGTGTAGATCATGGAAGCGAGCGGGACACAGATCAGTATCACCAACAGATCGGCCAAAGCCAAGGAGAATATGTAGCTGAAAAGAGGAGCAAAAAGGGACGGAGAAATATTATTCATTTCATAAACTAACCAAAATCTACAGAAAAAAATTGGAAAGTTTGGATGTTTGTGCATTAATTTTAAAATACTGAAGATTACTGTGAAGGCTGAAGGTTGAATTGACCTTGGCTGATATAAGTTTTGTTGATACACAAATTCGATTAATAATCCAACAATCCCTTAATCATGTTTGTTAGACAAGTAAATATATTTAGCAATTATTCTATTCAATTAGAATTCATGTTTTGCTGATATAAAAAAAACCCACACTTATCCATTTTTGCGTAGGTAATGAGAGCCTAAAAGTATGCAATAATTTGCATTGGGGGTTATTCGTGTTCCAACCGAGGTAGATCAAGTTTATGATAGAGTAAATCGTCCTGGAATCAGCTTGTATTTGAAATGTCATCCTTTGGTACTTGTACCAAAGCAAAGTAGTTTGTGCTGCGGGGGAAAATTCCAGTTACAAAATGTAGTAATTGAAAATGACTGGGTAAAATTTCAAATTTCCCACAGTGCACCCGCTAGATTATGAAACCACTTCAAGATTAAAATACTTCTCATTCGATGTGACATTCTATTTACCATCTGTAATTACTATGCTTACTTCGGAAACGTTAAACTCATCGGGATAATTAGTTTTCCCGAAAACATTCACGTGCATGCGCTCGCTCACATAAAGCACGCGTACGGTTCGGAACTGAATTTCCTCGATTAAGTTTACTCTCTATTGGTGTTTTCCATTCCATGTGCGCACAGCTGTCAGTGCCCGCAGCGTCCCATCTCAACGAGCAGCAAAATTATACGCTCGATTGCGTAAAAAGCACGCGGTATGGCGAATCGTACGACGAGTGCTTAAGGGCACTTTATTTTGTTTACACGGTGCGGCGTACACGGGAATTACTGCGGATGGGTTCGCACCGAGAAGGTTTTGTTCTTACCGTCGAGCGGTTCAGGCAACGAATGTGAGTGAAAGCAGTTGACCTTTGCACGGCGAGGAAGATTAAGTTTCGTATCTGCACACAACGAGCTCACAATGAGAATGAGTATGTCCAAAAAAAAAAAAACACCCCTCCCCACATACACTCACACGTGCGTGGAGTCCTTCTGAGTGGTTTCGTCACGTTCACGCGATCAATTGCTTGCGCTGTAACAACATCCAGCAAGACGATGAATCTCACGTCCGTAATGTTCGAAAACTTCCACTAACACATCTTCCCGATGGGGGCAACTCTTTCACCCGAGCACCTTCGAGCAAGCTTCTTCAGTGTTGTGCGAGTATGTGGGGTTAGGTTGTAAGTATTTGCTTCAGTCGCTCAGAATAACTGAACCCACACAGCAAATAGAACAGTACCAACACACTGCGAATGTTGATGATAATGAGCGAAAGGTGGTTCGTGGAATGTGTCTCGCATGTTGTGACCTCCAGCGAACGCATTCTCATCTCAGCAATCAATCACTCACTCGCATTTCGCAAAGAAACGGGGGTTTTTCCACCCGTGCAAATCGACGTGCTTAAGGCGGTTCGAATAATGGCACCCAAAAAAAAAAAAAAAACAAATGTGCGAACGCTATTGGACGTGACAGACGCCCAGACTCCGGGGGAGACAATTGTGTAGGGTTGGGTACCGCAATACCAGACTCAAGAGAGCCAACCCTGAAACCATGCAAGTTGCTTTTTGCTTCCACTGTTCGTAGAAAGGAAAAGCCAAACAAACAAGCGAGGAAACCGGAATGCAGAATGGCAATGATGGACTATTTGCGGTTTTCACTTTTTTGCTTGCTCCATTCACGGTGTAGAAGCCGGATAGGAAAGTTCTCGGTAGAAGAAGGTACCTGCGGTAACCGACGCGTGGTGTCGGTGTTTGTAAGGCAATGATGCAACAAAGCTACTCACAATGGTTTAGAGTACAAGCTTTCGGTACATGGGCGGTTCATTCGCACACAAAAGCGAACGCCAGCTGGGAGGTCAAGCTGGGAAATAAAGGAACGTGAAAATCATTTGCACAAATTGGCATAGGCATTGGTACCGATTGAGAAAAAAAAGGGTTGAAGCACTAAAAAGAAGTTAGATTATTTTACGTAACAGACTGTTAACTGTAGATTAGCCGCTCCATCCCACATTCCGGCCATTGCATAAAGGTTGAGGAAGCTGTTAGCATGCGGAATTTTGCATAATCGTGAACGAAACAATGCTCACTATATCACTTTTGTATTGTTCATAAACATATAAATTGTTGCAGTTTATACAAACAGAGTTGGTTTTGTTTAAATTATTTAACCAGTGGGTGTGTTGTTGAAATTTGATATACCAACTAGGGAGATCGCACTCGATGGTTGGGTTGTTTGACATACGTCAAAATCGAAAAATTAATTAAGCACACGAAGTATTTACGGAGAACAAATATCATGCTTAGTAGGCCTTATTCGTTGAAAATGGCGACCTCGATGGTTGGGAGTGCAACCCATCTATTGAGGTGCCAATTATCGAGAAACCCAACCAATGAGAGTCGACTGTAGATGGGAGGCAAAATCAGTATTGGAATGTAAAGCATGAATTTTGTACCAATCGTCCGGATTTCGTGGACCGGATTCGAAGGACGGTGCTCTGATGTTATATCGAATGTATTTTCCTTTTTTCGGACGATCATATTACGATAAGTATATTTAATTTCTAGTCATCCAAATGAAAACTATAAAGGAAACAAGAATCACAAATTTCATCAATGATCAATCGTATCGTTTTTATCTTGTGCTAAGGGTACTCGTCCATTTTCAACCAATCCAACCATGACATTGACTAACTATTGATACGAATATAACACAAATTTTACAGAACAAACTCCACTCCGTTCCGCTGTCCCGATGAGATGTTCTACTACATCAAAAGGCAAAATTGATCGATACGAATGTCTGTCTGATTAAATTACATTCTTCGCTTTGTATTAGGTGTCAAAGCGTGGAAAAAGGTACAAAAGACTTCTATGTTACGGCCATCTATTGTGTGGTGACGGGTGGTTTCTCTTCACACATAAGAAACTCTGGACATAAGAAAGCATCCACCATTCTTTAAGATGATTTATTATGATTTAGTGCAAATGATCCAATCTATTCGTGACTGTCTGAAATACATTTTCTATGTCAAATTATTACAGAAAAATATTTAATTTAATAATCTAAATAAGATTAGACGGATGGATAAGAATGTAATAAATAAACGGGATTGTCTTGTTTTAATAAAAAAATCAATCACTGTAAAGTAAAGTTTTATATTACTTCATTCTCCGTTAGCGCCATCTAGCGTGTAATACAGAAAGTACACCGGTCTATTATACAAGGTACGCTAAAGATGCAATTTTATAAACAAACAATCGACATATAACATTTCACTTACGTGTTGGGAATGTTACGCATCGCCCTGTGTCGCAAGAATATAACCACCAGCGTCCCGTTGCCCACGATGCCAACGATAAAGATGAGCGCAAACACTACCGGCACAATGTACGTTTCCGGCCGCTGCTCATACGGCACGTAATCGTCAACGTCGTTGTGATCTATCTCTTTCAAATGGGGCGTATCGGCCGGGGCGGGACTGGTCCATGGTGAGCTTTCCGCAATCGCATCACCCGAAAGCAGTCGAATTGACTTCTGTATCCGATTCACACCATCCATCCCGTCGAGCAGTGTCGGTTCCTCCATCGTAAAGCTTTCGTTTAGATGCCGATAGTATCGCATGGCGGACATTCTGCAATGGTGCGTACCCAGTGTGGAGATTCCGATTCTACGCGAATGTAGCTACGGTTGCTGAAAGTAATGTAAAGAAAGGAATGTCACTCGAGCTAGTTGTCACGCTGGAACGAATAAATTTATTGCATCAAATGGGGCAGTGCGCAAAATAAGCAAATCACAGAGAAAAAAACATCCTTCATGTTCATAGGTATCGTGTAACATGGCGTTGTAACGAACAAACTTGCGTCGAGTGTAAACAAAAACCGGTACAAAAAAAGAAGTTGTAAAATGTTCATCTAAAATACGATTCCTCCTCATCGCCAACAGCAATGTCAATTCAAATGCAACTTTATTCGATGGAAAACAACATATCGTACACGTCGTTGAATTGCGCCGGCACGCAAATCTGGTGGACTCAGTGCAACATTCAGCAACGCCACTTTTATGGGCAAGTTTACCCATTTCCCTCACAGCTGAATGAAAAAAATAAATTCGCATTCGTTTGACCTGCAAGTGAAAAACGCTACCGCTGTGGAATCGAATTTCCAAACACGTGCCCGCGCTTGTTCTGTTAGCGTTCGGAACTTATTCGGTGAGCTTTCGGTTCGATGCAGATCCCTTTCAGCGTGCGTTGGTTATTTATATGATAATTTGCCTTTCATTGGACCCACCGTGTACTGCCACTGTTGCGGAAAACTTTCATTCCAGGTCCAAGGCAAAAAGCGAACCAGAAGCGAATGGTATTTGATTTGTAAAGTTTGTAAAACTTGTACAACGTAATAACATGTTTCCGGGGGTTCGCTCTGCGCCAAACGCACGACAGGGCGGCCAACAGTAAATGGACTTATGCAAAACATCCGAGGCTTACGTTTGAGTTAGATAATTGACAGTGGGAACGATTTCGGCGGTTTGGTTACAACATTTTAATTGTTTTTTGCTGGAACACTTCATTCGGCCGATCCAATCACTATCCGTCACTTGTACATTGTTACGTAAGCTAGGCCATTAAATGATTCGAAACCAACTGGAGCGTATTAAGTGAACAAAGTGTCTACAATATTTACGACAATGTCCCTTGGTTCCTAAGCATTTGTGTGGAAGGGTCATCCTTCAACGACTGATGGTTACATTTGTTAGTAAATTATTATGATTATCAACATCATATTTCACTAGAATTGTTAATAAAATTCAACAATACATACAATTTATTTAAATATGATTAAAATCTTCTGAATTTAATGTTATTATGCAATACTTTCAAAATATCTTATCATCGTTTGAAAGTAAAATTTATAATTTCATTTAAATATTGATAATCAACTCGCAAAAAACGTATTTCATTTATAACTAATATAACTTGCCGTTGATATATGCATATCTAGTTGCAACGACTAGATGAATACGAAACGTACGATTCTTATCAAAGGATTATGCTGGTATGTTGGCGTATTAAGATAGATTTTAGCAAAACATTCGCAGCACATACTATTTCCCCATCTTAAGTTGGCAAACCTGCAGTAAGCCACAGCTTGAAACTTGCATTCCGAAAAACATCGTTACGTCAAATCCTAGCCTCACAAGATGCACTTTGCTCGAACCGCGTAAGCTACTCTGTTGTGCAGCTATATGCACTGCCTCGTACCATTTCTCAGCTGCACATGTTTTGTCTGCAATGTTTGTGTTGTGTTGCTTCAGTTTACACCATCTCGCTGCTCGAATCCTATCCCGAGGCAACCACTGCAGGGTGAAAACGTGAGTCCGAATGGATTTGGTCTGTCATAAATGTAAGCTTCTTCATTTTAAGCTTAACCCAAACCGTGAAAGATTTTCTACGCGAACGGAAACACACGTTCGATTTTCTCTCTCGCTTAGTTTTAGGAAGTTTTATCCGCTGCCTGCTTTGGTCTAGCGGGAGATCCTTTATTTACGGTTGTTTCACAATAATTTCGCACACAGTTTAGACCATAAAAAACCTGAACGTATTTACAGAGCTATAAAAAAATTGTGTCACGACGATAAAAGATCTCGCCAAGGTACAATATTATTTGAGCGATTTTTTTTACTCATATGGAACAGAACCACATTGGATTTCAGGCGATTTGGGATTTCAGGTTGACATAAGCGACCGTGCGTCTCCATTCGAAGACAGTTGGCGTAGCAACTAATAATGAGGGACAAAATTTCAAATTTAATGCTGTAAAAAAGAAGTCTCAACAGAGCTGATTTGTTAGAGCAGAGCTTTCGTCGTTTGTAATAATCGGGCATAACAAAAAGGTATTGATAAAACCAGCATAAATGACATCAAATTACTAAAAGGAATTTAATATCTATCGCGTTGCTATCGAGACTATTTCAACAACTTCCAACGCTCTCATTTGATCTACAAAAAAGCATAAATTTCCATCTTGCTTAATGCATTTCATTTTAAAGCATAATGCTGTTAAAGTTGTATTGAATCATTGTTTATACGGTTACTTGGCTTCCATCAGCAAAAAGGTCATGTTAAGATTGGTTTCCAAAAATGATAACTACGACGTGGAATAATCGCTAGACTCGAAAAAGATGGAACGTGAAGCAGTGTACGTACATTCATGCGAAACCTAAAAAGGGCATGCAAATAAAAGGAACGTAAATCAACAAGTCATCTCCCATCGTTGGAATGCTTTGAGAGCAATCTAAAAACAGAGAAATTTTATGATACAGTTCGTAAAGCGGAATGTGTTGAAATGGTGCCTTACTTGAACAAAAATAGGTCTTTTATAAATTCAGCCAGCCTAAAATCTTGGCAGATAGAGCGCCAAAGATAGCCTTGCTAGACAGCCAAGGAAAATATCCAAAGACAATATCTCAGGGAAATAAACAATGAATTATTTTATTTTCTCAGATCCTTCAATAAATAAACCAGTAGTTCATTCGGACATATTTATGTTAATACCTTGACGACAGTTCAAAGACATTTTGTAACATTCGAGTCGAAAAAACGCTCACGTTGCCTTAGCTGGCAAAGAACGTTAATATCTTTCGTTTAAGCTTGGCACAGATAACAGTACCAACACACACATAAAAATACGCAATAAACATGCCGCTGGTTAAGCTTTATTAATACCTTCCACCGGCTGGCCACCCCCGACCGTCCGTTCTCCTCCATTTGCCAGCAGGAACCTGATGGCAAGAAAATAAATTGTAATAATTTCTTGTCCCGGATGTGTCGTAAAGTAACAGCAATTTGTGTGCCATTGCTTGATGACTCGCTGCGGCTGGTTTCTTTAACTTTCCCGCTTTTCAGTCCAACGATCAAAGCAAGCCGATGCCCGGGACACCTTGTTTCGCGTGTAAATATCTGCACGCACGTGCATGCGCCTCCCGCTGGGGTTATAAATCAGTTTTGCGAGCGCAAACATTGCCTCCAGGCCACCGTTGCCCGTTGCGTTCCGAAATTATACCAATCATACGTGCGAAAAGGCGAATCTATTTAATGCACGAATACATTACAGAACGGGTGCAATAGGCCGCCCCTAACTTGAGGGTGGGAAAGTTCCGTCTGTTTGATACACAGACTAAAAGTTGTCTTGTGTAAGTATGGCAGCGGATGATTGAACTTGTCCTGCAGATGTCCATCCGTATTTAGATTTGCCAGTGAACTAAATACTCCTACGCTAAGAGACTATTCGATGTCAAAATTCGGCCTAATGATATTGTTTGTTTATTTGGCCGTTGATTCTAATCGTTTAGCATGACCTTCATCACATATATCCCAACTGTCTTAGTGGATTTTTTGAGGCAAATACAATTTTCCCACGCGTTTTCCATCTGTGATTTGCGTGTGTGCAAAAGCTTGTCGGCCTATGATAAATTATTCCTCGCTCCTTTATCAGCCAAAAATTTCAAATTTCAAATGTTTACTACCGTTTTTGGGTGCGAGCTCGGATGTTGGAAAGGTAAAACTAGACACACACACACACACATTGTCCCGCTCAATATCCTGTTTTTGGTTCCGATTTTCAATGAACGATGACTAATATGCCGTCTCAGCAGTGAGATAAATCTTCGCTCAGAAAAGGACGCGAAACACAAATACACAATGCCGGAAAATGGTCAATGCTGGTCACGGGCTACTGGGCGTCTCCATCCGAAGCCAGATGACAAGGCAGCCAATAATATAGGGGTTGAAATTTCAAATCAAATGCAGAAACACTGGGAAACCCGGGCGGAGTGTGGTAATTTGCATAGTTTAATCAACTGGCATAATCCCCAAAACATGGTGCCATCCGAAAAGGGTTCAGCCAGCCGGAAAAAAGGGCCGTAAACAAGATCGTGCCGGGGAGAAATGTGACGCGCTGGTAATGGTATTTAAATGTATTTCGGAATAGTTTTTTAAAGAGTCCCAAAATGCCAAGAGTAAATCTATCTCCAGATATAATGGTAGGTGTCAACGCCATGTAGGCGAGTGTTGGCACTGTTAAAACCCCTTTTTTATTCGCGTTTCAGTTACGATGCAACGCCCACAACACACTCTGTAGCAAAATAGCAAACGTTAGACCAAAAAAATGGACGTGATTCCCAGAAGTCGAATTGGTCTGTACAGGCCCATTGGACCATATCACGCTATTGCCTTTTGTTCCACGTATTGGAGTATCTTCTTAACTAACTTTTTTCATGTCATGGCACTAACTCTTTCACCTTTGAACCAGTAGAATTCACAACAGTACAGGGGTTTTCATCTTACCACAGGGTTTTTCAGCTTAACACAGCACCAATACAACGGTAGAACTGAAGTACGATCCGAGGTGTATAAATGTGTTCTAGGATGGATTTTCACAGCAATCACGATGATTGGTGATTTGCATTTACTGTATTTTTCATGAAATATTTATATTATTCAAGCATATTTATTTCAAGAAATGCAGTAAATATATCTTCAGGTCAAAACAAACATCGGTTGGTTGTCAAAATCTTTGTCAGAGCCCGTTTATACTGGTCGGATCGTACTTGGCTGATCTCGTCATACGGGTTTTGTTGCACATTTTATATCCCAGAAGTATTATTTCTCCAAGTAGACATCACTTATATGACCAACAACTTTATACTAATCAATATAACGTCGTCAATCCATTGCAAACGCAGTGCAACCACAACATGACGCATATTGTGTCGAGAATTGTAACAATTGCTTATTCTCGACTCGTTCGGAACAGTTTGCACCAACTTTTTTGTAACCCAAAGTTCATAAAAAGCATCCTCTATTGGACGGCCACAAAAACTGACTATAGTCTCATGAACTTTCATTGGTTCTCGTCACCTCTGAACCTTCATTGGAAAGGGTCGTAAGAAAAACTTCGAACCTAGTATTCGAACGGATCGGGTTGAATGCTTCGGTATGATGTATGCTTTCAATCCGGTAGAGAATGTCACCCAACACACCAACGTCACATTCCAATCAACTGTAAATCATGATCCACCCAGCGGCCAAACACTTGCGGCAACGGGAAACGTGCGTGTCTGCGAGTGTCGTTACTCATGTGGTTCATCTTCGTATTTGGTCACGTTGCGTTCCCGGTATTGGATGTACGCTGAGGAAAGAGTGATTTGAATTTCAATCTCTTCTTCGACACCTTAAGGCCGTCTAGCGCATCCGAACGCTTGCCCATACCAATCGTGTCCGACATCAAATCGAGTTGTTGGGTGTCTGATGACACGCTGTGACACCGCAGTCCAAGATGGATGATGCGTTCGGACCGATATGTTTGATTGCTTCAACGTCACAGACCGTTTAACCGTGGCATGGTGGTTTTGATATCCACCGTGATCCGATGTCTGTAATGGGTCGGGTATCATCTCAAAAGCAGCAATTTCCAAACGAAGAGGCCAAAGATAATCACAATTGTACGAAGCACTCTCTTCTTTTCTATTTTTGTTGCATACGGCACAGGAAATGCTATGACATTCATACAAGAGGATTTTTAATTAAATTTGTGTTTGAGATCGTTCAGTTTCTGTTCCTTAAAGCAACTTATAGCTGCTTCCAGTTTAATACACACTGAATGTTTCCATGATGCATGAGTCTCTGAAACAGAAGCTGAATTATTCAAATGTGTGTCCTTTGTTCGTGGATTGTCATTCCTAACCCACAATCTGAAAACCACTGTATAACACACGAATAATGTTATTGCTCTTGTTGAATAATATTTTTACATTCAACCCTTTGAATTCAAGTGTACATCTATATGATGGCAATCGACATAACATCCCGTGCATGTGCCCACGCAAATAAAAAACTACCATTCGTATGCCGTTCAATGTCACCGCAGCGTGCCGGACAGACCAGCTCCTAATGCATGTTGAAGCGAACCGATGTGCAACGACCATCCGGTGCACGAAAACGACCGCTCGAATGAAGGATAAAACATCTATTGATTGCTGTTGTTCAGTCCGTTCCACGTAGCCGAATGGTTCAGCTCGTGTGGAAACTACTACCGGAAGCGGCAACTAATGGTCTCGAGTAGATTGAAAGTGTTATTTTGCTTTATGGAAGCTGAAGTGCACGGTTATATCAAATGGAAACTTTATGTCATTTTTACGGCATTGTACAGCGTCCGCGTAGTATCGAACAAGCGTTTAGCACCTCACACCTTCATAAGAGGGGATTTTATGATTAATTTTTATTTAGTACTGTAACTTTGTGCTGGCCTTTCTAGCTCTCTCCAAGGTCAGAAAAATTCCTAACCAGAAGTTGGTTTAGTTAAACTTTTTAACAATATCGCCTTTGAAATATTTTAATAGAAAACTGCTAAATATATTAAAGTACATGGCAATAGACAAGGCGGAAATGCCTTGAGGCATTTGTACTCTTTGGAGTCATTGTAGGACTGATAATACGGCTATGAGCTGTTGTAATTATAATAAATAAATAAATAAATACATAACGATTCTTAAAATTGCGATGATTTAATCCACTTCTTCAAAACATTTTGTATCTTATGCTACAATCCATACACATTCACAGTTAACAAATGTTTATCTTAACGAACCACAGTTTGCCGCCCGTTTTCCCTTAAACTTCACTCCCTCAAATTTTAAATGGCATCAAAATTTCACTCCTTTACGAGGATTCACAAAGGGCCGACAGTGTCACAATAAGTGAGTTAAAAGCTGGACGTTGCAGATTGGCACTAGCATCGTACAAGGAGCCAAGGAGCCGAAGAAAGAAATCAAACTCCCTCGAGGAGTATCGGTTCAATCGATAACGGCTTAATTTGAGCTGTCGTTCCCGGTCCGGTTCCCACTGATGTCCATTTTGAATTATATTTTATTTTTTTCAGCAACGAGCCAAAGAAGAAAGCCTCGCCCTCGGATAATGTGATGGTTTGGTTCCCCCAGGGGGGGGACCTGGCAGATCGGTTAAGTTGTACAGCCTGGTGAGATTTATACGAGCAGACTGTTATTAAGGTTTCAGACAAAACCCGCCAATTTCAATCAAGAAATTGGCAAATCGAAAACAAGAGGGAATACTATTTTCTTCGGTTTGGTATCGATCAGGGCCTTGAGTTCATTGTTTGTTCACTGTTCTGATTTCGGGTCCGTTGGCTTCACTTAACCTTGGCCTTTACAGTTGTTGCCTTGTGTGACCATTCGTTGAGAGTTATTGTTTCTCTTCTAGTGGCCCACAATGAATAACCTAAAAGTAACTCCCACCACTGAACGGTATTAGTAGGCTGTCATTCAATAATTGACATAGCAACACACTAGATCTGAGTACTTGATTGAATCGTACCGCTCAAATAACAGCGAACCTTTGTCTCACCTATTTCCTCGTTTGAAAACGAATGTTAATGGAACTTAAATATTATCCTTCTGCAAATCTTCTCGTCAGCGTAAGAGTGGATCGTGGACCCCGGCAATGGTTAATATTTTTCCCTACAGCCAGCATCCAAACCGTATGTCCATGACCCAGTCCCACAGCGCAAATGTACTGCCCAAGCAGTGCAGATTACACCCCCTGTCCATCCAGCTGATGATGTCCGTCCGCAAATAACTGACATTTTCCATCTTCTTGCAGCTATTTCATTAAATACCATCATGGAACCATGAAACCATGATAAGCTCTGCTTTGTGTCACTTCGTTCCTAGTGACCGTCTTGTACATCGAAAAAGGGAAGATGGCCTTACGCCGAAGGCAAAAGGTCAAAAGAAAGGTAAAATTAAATAGAAATTGCCAACCAAAAAGGTTGCACTGTGGCTTGGACAACGAAAACTGAGCTTGATTCGTGTGTTCTACCTCACTTACGGGTAAGAAAATGTAGGCTTTTCTTTCAGGTTTGTTTAGCTACCGATGGATCTCGGGAGTACTCTCTGGGGGTCAGCAAGAAAAAAAAGGTCAAGATGAAGCAAAGCGGCAACGCCAACATAACCGAGCTTCACCTATTTGTAGGAAGTTTGTGTTAGGTTTGTTGCAACGGTTGGACATGCTAGCTAAAGGTATACTGCCAACACATTCTCTCCACCCAATCGGCAAGTGTGAAATTGTTTTCCTTGTTTGGTTGTCCTTTTTTCTTTTAATCCGACCCAAACCGTTCAGTTCTTCCAGCGTATCTAATGAAGTCGTAATCATGTCATCCACCTTTCCAACCGAACGGAAAAGGAACTGCTCGTCTGTCCGTTACATCCCAAACGCACGATGAAAGTTAATCGGTCCAGGGGCTTTGTGAATCGGTTCCGGACGGAAAAATCGGCCAGGAAAAGAAATAAAAATAGACCGAACAGCAACCAGGACACACCCCGTCAACACGTGCGGAGGGCGAAACCGGAGACAAAAAAGTCTTTAAAACACAACCAAATTAAGCGACAGCCACCGAAAACCGGTAACGCAACGCACGAGCCGTGATCCCTTGAAGAATGTTGGAACCCGGGCCTCGGATCCATGCCCCGCAAACTTAATGAAAGATTTGCTGGGATTTCCGCATCACCTTCGCCGGAAACGTTCGCTTCCCCCTCGTCGACCAATGCCGGAACGTTTGCATGATGTTTGTTTTCGACAAATATTAAATATTCTACCTCGAAACGGAAAACGATCCCTTACCCACTGCCCGTGTGGCGAATTCCAGTCACGATGTAATTCCATCCTAATCAACCTTCCCTCTTACCTTCGCCGGCAAAGTGTTGCAAAATTTGACGCATATTTCAATGATCCTTTTCTACGCCGGGGCTCGTTACCGTCGGAGGATTGCATTAAAAGTTTCCATTATCAAGAGAAGGGAGAAAACTTTTTACCAACTTTATGACCCGTGAAACATTACTTCAAGCGAGTTTGTTCATTACATCGGTTTTTGTACTGCTGTTCTAGCTTCACGCCCAAACCATCGCACAGGGATTAAATTAATCTAACTTTGAGGTAACACGTTTAATTGGTTTGCAGAACATGATGAACCGACCAAACAACCAGTTTACATTTGTAAACAGTACATTAGGTGGTCTATTAGTTTTAAATTGCAAACACCTTTTTATCCATTCTGTTCTCATTCTTGGCCTTAAAGACCTGCTAAGTCTGGTTTGCCATTTTGTTTTAATGATGACTAAGACGCCGGATAACTAATTTACGAACTTACTTATCCGGCGTTACACTACGGATAACGCATACGCTACGCTATCTGCTACAGGAGTCCTTTAAATCGCTCACGGTCGAACGCCTCCTCTGCCCATGTGGACGAACTAAAAGGACGGGATGGGTCGTCCATTGTCATTCTCATGACGTGACCAGCCCACCGGGCCCTGGCGACTTTACAGCTCGTAAAGCTCTTCATTGTAATGGCTCCTCCATTGTTCTTTCACACATACGGGGCCAAAAATCCTTCTGAGCA